>NC_086098.1:152607792-152728628 GCF_963921235.1 Mobula hypostoma
TTAGTTTGGTTGTGGAGGATCAGTTTAGTCTGGTTGTGTGAGTTCAGTTTAGTCTGGTTGTGGAAAGTCAGTTTAGTCCGGTTGTGGAAGGTCAGTTTAGTCCGGTTGTGGAAGGTTAGTGTAGTCCAGTTGTGGAAGGTCAGTGTAGTCCGGTTGTGTAAGGTCAGTTTAGTCCGTTTGTGTAAGATCAGTTTAGTCCGGTTGTGAAAGTTCAGTGCAGTCCGGTTGTGGAAGGTCAGTGTAGTCCGGTTGTGATGGTCAGTTTAGTCCGGTTGTGGAAGGTCAGTTTAGTCTGGTTGTGTAAGGTCACTTAGTCCGGTTGTGGAAGGTCACTTTAGTCCGGTTTTGTAAGGTCAGTTTAGTCTGGTCGTGTGAGGTCAGTTTAGTCTGGTTGTGTAAGATCAGTGTAGTCTGGTTGTGTAAGGTCATTTTAGTCTGGTTGTGGAAGGTCAGTGTAGTCTGGTCGTGTGAGGTCAGTTTAGTCTGGTTGTGTAAGATCAGTGTAGTCTGGTTGTGTAAGGTCCTTTTAGTCTGGTTGTGGAAGGTCAGTGTAGTCTGGTTGTATGAGGTCAGTGTAGTCTGGTTGTGTAAGATCAGTTTAGTCTGGTTGTGGAAGGTCAGTGTAGTCTGGTTGTGTGAGATCAGTTTAGTCTTGTTGTGGAGGGTCAGTTTAGTCCAGTTGTGGAAAGTCAGCTTAGTCCAGTTGTGTAAGGTCAGTTTCGTCCAGTTGTGGAATGTCAGTTTAGTCTGGTTGTGTGAGGTCAGTTTAGTCTGGTTGTGTGAGGTCAGTTTAGTCCGGTTGTGTAGGGTCAGTTTAGTCTGCTTCTGTAAGGTCAGTTTAGTCTGGTTGTGTATGGTCAATTTAGTCTGGTTGTGCAAGGTCAGTTTGGTCCGGTTGTGGAAGGTCACTTTAGTGCGGTTGTGGAAGGTCACTTTAGTCCAGTTTTGTAAGGTCAGTTTAGTCCGGTTGTGTGAGGTCAGTTTAGTCTTGTTGTGTAAGGACAGTTTAGTCAGGTTGTGTAATGTCAGTGTAGTCTAGTTGTGGAGGGTCAGTTTAGTCTGGCTGTGTGAGGTCAGTTTAGTCTGGTTGTGGAGAGTCAGTTTAGTCTGGTTGTGTAAGGTCAGTGTAGTCTGGTTGTGGAGGGTCAGTTTAGTCCGGTTGTGGAAGGTCAGTTTAGTCCGGTTGTGGAAGGTCAGTGTAGTCTGGTTGTGTAAGGTCAGTTTAGTCTGGTTGTGGAAGGTCAGTGTAGTCTGGTTGTGTGAGGTCAGTGTAGTCTGGTTGTGTGAGGTCAGTTTAGTCTGGTTGTGGAAGGTCAGTTTAGTCCGGTTGTGGAAGTTCGGTGCAGTCCAGTTGTGGAAGGTCAGTTGAGTCTGGTTGTGATGGTCAGTTTAGTCCGGTTGTGTAAGGTCAGTTTAGTCCGGTTGTGGAAGTTCGGTGCAGTCCGGTTGTGGAAGGTCAGTTGAGTCTGGTTGTGATGGTCAGTTTAGTCCGGTTGTGGAAGGTCAGTTTAGTCTGGTTGTGTATGGTCAGTTTAGTCCGGTTGTGTAAGGTCAGTTTAGTCCGGTCGTGTAAGGTCAGTTTAGTCCGGTTGTGTAAGGTCAGTTTAGTCCGGTTCTGAAAGTTCAGTGCAGTCCGGTTGTGGAAGGTCAGTTTAGTCCGGTTGTGAAAGTTCAGTGCAGTCCGGTTCTGGAAGGTCACTTTAGTCCGGTTGTGGAAGGTCACTTTAGTCCGGTTTTGTAAGATCAGATTAGTCCGGTTGCGTGAGGTCAGTTTAGTCTTGTTGTGTAAGGTTAGTTTAGTCTGGTTGTGGAAGGTCAGTGTAGTCTGGTTGTGTGAGGCCAGTGTAGTCTGGTTGTGTAAGGTCAGTTTAGTCTGGTTGTGGAAGGTCAGTGTAGTCTGGTTGTGTGAGGCCAGTATAGTCTGGTTGTGTAAGGTCAGTTTAGTCTGGTTGTGGAGGGTCAGTGTAGTCCGGTTGTGGAAGGTCAGTCTAGTCTAGTTGTGAGAGGTCACTTTATTCTGGTTGTGTAAGGTCAGTTTAGTCCGGTTGTGGAAGGTGAGTTTAGTCTGGTTGTGGAAGGTCAGTTTAGTCCGGTTGTGGAAGTTCGGTGCAGTCCAGTTGTGGAAGGTCAGTTGAGTCTGGTTGTGATGGTCAGTTTAGTCCGGTTGTGTAAGGTCAGTTTAGTCCGGTTGTGGAAGTTCGGTGCAGTCCGATTGTGGAAGGTCAGTTGAGTCTGGTTGTGATGGTCAGTTTAGTCCGGTTGTGGAAGGTCAGTTTAGTCTGGTTGTGTATGGTCAGTTTAGTCCGGTTGTGTAAGGTCAGTTTAGTCCGGTCGTGTAAGGTCAGTTTAGTCCGGTTGTGTAAGGTCAGTTTAGTCCGGTTCTGAAAGTTCAGTGCAGTCCGGTTGTGGAAGGTCAGTTTAGTCCGGTTGTGAAAGTTCAGTGCAGTCCGGTTCTGGAAGGTCATTTTAGTCCGGTTGTGGAAGGTCACTTTAGTCCGGTTTTGTAAGGTCAGATTAGTCCGGTTGCGTGAGGTCAGTTTAGTCTTGTTGTGTAAGGTTAGTTTAGTCTGGTTGTGGAAGGTCAGTGTAGTCTGGTTGTGTGAGGCCAGTGTAGTCTGGTTGTGTAAGGTCAGTTTAGTCTGGTTGTGGAAGGTCAGTGTAGTCTGGTTGTGTGAGGCCAGTATAGTCTGGTTGTGTAAGGTCAGTTTAGTCTGGTTGTGGAGGGTCAGTGTAGTCCAGTTGTGGAAGGTCAGTCTAGTCTAGTTGTGAGAGGTCACTTTATTCTGGTTGTGTAAGGTCAGTTTAGTCTGGTTGTGGAAGGTGAGTTTAGTCTGGTTGTGGAAGGTCAGTTTAGTCTGGTTGTGTAAGGTCAGTTTAGTCCGGTTGTGGAAAGTCAGTTTAGTCCAGTTGTGGAAGGTCAGTGTAGTCTGGTTGTGTGAGGCCAGTGTAGTCTGGTTGTGTGAGGTCAGTTTAGTCTAGTTGTGGAAGGTCAGTGTAGTCTGGTTGTATGAGGTCAGTTTATTCTGGTTGTGGAGGGTCAGTGTAGTCTGGTTGTGGAAGATCAGTTTAGTCTGGTTGTGGAAGGTCAGTGTAGTCTGGTTGTCTGACGTCAGTTTAGTCTGGTTGTGTGAGTTCAGTTTGGTCTGGTTGTGGAAGGTCAGTTTAGTCTGGTTGTGGAAAGTCAGTTTAGTCTGGTTGTGGAAGGTTAGTGTAGTCCGGTTGTGGAAGGTCAGTTTAGTCCGGTTGTGAGAGGTCACTTTAGTCCAGTTGTGTAAGATCAGTTTAGTCCAGTTGTGGAAGGTCAGTGTAGTCTGGTTGTGTAAGGTCAGTTTAGTCTGGTTGTGGAAGGTCAGTGTAGTCTGGTTGTCTGAGGTCAGTGTAGTCTGGTTGTGTGAGGTCAGTTTAGTCCGGTTGTGGAAGGTCAGTTTAGTCCGGTTGTGGAAGTTCGGTGCAGTCCAGTTGTGGAAGGTCAGTTGAGTCTGGTTGCGATGGTCAGTTTAGTCCGGTTGTGTAAGGTCAGTTTAGTCCGGTTGTGGAAGTTCGGTGCAGTCCGGTTGTGGAAGGTCAGTTGAGTCTGGTTGTGATGGTCAGTTTAGTCCGGTTGTGGAAGGTCAGTTTAGTCTGGTTGTGGAAGGTCAGTGTAGTCTGGTTGTGTGAGGCCAGTATAGTCTGGTTGTGTAAGGTCAGTTTAGTCCGGTTGTGGAGGGTCAGTGTAGTCTGGTTGTGTAAGGTCAGTTTAGTCCGGTTGTGAAAGTCAGTGTAGTCCGGTTGTGGAGGGTCAGTGTAGTCTGGTTGTGTAAGGTCAGTTTAGTCCGGTTGTGGAGGGTCAGTTTAGTCTGGTTGTGGAGAGTCAGTTTAGTCCGGTTGTGGAAAGTCAGTGTAGTCCGGTTGTGGAAGGTCAGTGTAGTCCGGTTGTGGAAAGTCAGTGTAGTCCGGTTGTGGAGGGTCAGTGTAGTCTGGTTGTGGAGGGTCAGTTTAGTCCGGTTGTGAAAGATCAGTGCAGTCCGGTTGTGGAAGGTCAGTTTAGTCCGGTTGTGGAAGGTCACTTTAGTCCGGTTTTGTAAGGTCAGTTTAGTCCGGTTGCGTGAGGTCAGTTTAGTCTTGTTGTGTAACGTCAGTTTAGTCTGGTTGTGAAAGGTCAGTGTAGTCTGATTGTGTGAGGCCAGTGTAGTCTGGTTGTGTGAGGTCAGTTTAGTCTGGTTGTGAAAGGTCAGTGTAGTCTGGTTGTGTGAGGCCAGTGTAGTCTGGTTGTGTGAGGTCAGTTTAGTCTGGTTGTGGAAGGTCAGTGTAGTCTGGTTGTATGAGGTCAGTTTATTCTGGTTGTGGAGGGTCAGTGTAGTCTGGTTGTGGAAGATCAGTTTAGTCTGGTTGTGGAAGGTCAGTGTAGTCTGGTTGTCTGAGGTCAGTTTAGTCTGGTTGTGGAAAGTCAGTGTAGTGTGGTTGTGTGAGGTCAGTTTAGTCTGGTTGTGGACGGTCAGTGTAGTCTGGTTGTGTAAGGTCAGTTTAGTCCGGTTGTGGAAAGTCAGTTTAGTCCAGTTGTGGAAGGTCAGTGTAGTCTGGTTGTGTGAGGCCAGTGTAGTCTGGTTGTGTGAGGTCAGTTTAGTCTGGTTGTGGAGGGTCAGTTTAGTCCGGTTGTGAAAGATCAGTGCAGTCCGGTTGTGGAAGGTCAGTTTAGTCCGGTTGTGGAAGGTCACTTTAGTCCGGTTTTGTAAGGTCAGTTTAGTCCGGTTGCGTGAGGTCAGTTTAGTCTTGTTGTGTAAGGTCAGTTTAGTCTGGTTGTGAAAGGTCAGTGTAATCTGATTGTGTGAGGCCAGTGTAGTCTGGTTGTGTGAGGTCAGTTTAGTCTGGTTGTGAAAGGTCAGTGTAGTCTGGTTGTGTGAGGCCAGTGTAGTCTGGTTGTGTGAGGTCAGTTTAGTCTGGTTGTGGAAGGTCAGTGTAGTCTGGTTGTATGAGGTCAGTTTATTCTGGTTGTGGAGGGTCAGTGTAGTCTGATTGTGGAAGATCAGTTTAGTCTGGTTGTGGAAGGTCAGTGTAGTCTGGTTGTCTGAGGTCAGTTTAGACTGGTTGTGGAAAGTCAGTGTAGTGTGGTTGTGTGAGGTCAGTTTAGTCTGGTTGTGGAGGGTCAGTGTAGTCTGGTTGTGTAAGGTCAGTTTAGTCCGGTTGTGGAAAGTCAGTTTAGTCCAGTTGTGGAAGGTCAGTGTAGTCTGGTTGTGTGAGGCCAGTGTAGTCTGGTTGTGTGAGGTCAGTTTAGTCTGGTTGTGGAAGGTCAGTGTAGTCTGGTTGTATGAGGTCAGTTTATTCTGGTTGTGGAGGGTCAGTGTAGTCTGGTTGTGGAAGATCAGTTTAGTCTGGTTGTGGAAGGTCAGTGTAGTCTGGTTGTCTGAGGTCAGTTTAGTCTGGTTGTGGAGGATCAGTTTAGTCTGGTTGTGTGAGTTCAGTTTAGTCTGGTTGTGGAAAGTCAGTTTAGTCCGGTTGTGGAAGGTCAGTTTAGTCCGGTTGTGGAAGGTTAGTGTAGTCCAGTTGTGGAAGGTCAGTGTAGTCCGGTTGTGTAAGGTCAGTTTAGTCCGTTTGTGTAAGATCAGTTTAGTCCGGTTGTGAAAGTTCAGTGCAGTCCGGTTGTGGAAGGTCAGTGTAGTCCGGTTGTGATGGTCAGTTTGGTCCGGTTGTGTAAGGTCAGTTTAGTCCGGTTGTGGAAGTTCGGTGCAGTCCAGTTGTGGAAGGTCAGGTGAGTCTGGTTGTGATGGTCAGTTTAGTCCGGTTGTGGAAGGTCAGTTTAGTCTGGTTGTGTAAGGTCACTTAGTCCGGTTGTGGAAGGTCACTTTAGTCCGGTTTTGTAAGGTCAGTTTAGTCTGGTCGTGTGAGTTCAGTTTAGTCTGGTTGTGTAAGATCAGTGTAGTCTGGTTGTGTAAGGTCATTTTAGTCTGGTTGTGGAAGGTCAGTTTAGTCTGGTCGTGTGAGGTCAGTTTAGTCCGGTTGTGAAAGATCAGTGCAGTCCGGTTGTGGAAGGTCAGTTTAGTCCGGTTGTGGAAGGTCACTTTAGTCCGGTTTTGTAAGGTCAGTTTAGTCCGGTTGCGTGAGGTCAGTTTAGTCTTGTTGTGTAAGGTCAGTTTAGTCTGGTTGTGAAAGGTCAGTGTAGTCTGATTGTGTGAGGCCAGTGTAGTCTGGTTGTGTGAGGTCAGTTTAGTCTGGTTGTGAAAGGTCAGTGTAGTCTGGTTGTGTGAGGCCAGTGTAGTCTGGTTGTGTGAGGTCAGTTTAGTCTGGTTGTGGAAGGTCAGTGTAGTCTGGTTGTATGAGGTCAGTTTATTCTGGTTGTGGAGGGTCAGTGTAGTCTGGTTGTGGAAGATCAGTTTAGTCTGGTTGTGGAAGGTCAGTGTAGTCTGGTTGTCTGAGGTCAGTTTAGTCTGGTTGTGGAAAGTCAGTGTAGTGTGGTTGTGTGAGGTCAGTTTAGTCTGGTTGTGGAGGGTCAGTGTAGTCTGGTTGTGTAAGGTCAGTTTAGTCCGGTTGTGGAAAGTCAGTTTAGTCCAGTTGTGGAAGGTCAGTGTAGTCTGGTTGTGTGTGGCCAGTGTAGTCTGGTTGTGTGAGGTCAGTTTAGTCTGGTTGTGGAAGGTCAGTGTAGTCTGGTTGTATGAGGTCAGTTTATTCTGGTTGTGGAGGGTCAGTGTAGTCTGGTTGTGGAAGATCAGTTTAGTCTGGTTGTGGAAGGTCAGTGTAGTCTGGTTGTCTGAGGTCAGTTTAGTCTGGTTGTGGAGGATCAGTTTAGTCTGGTTGTGTGAGTTCAGTTTAGTCTGGTTGTGGAAAGTCAGTTTAGTCCGGTTGTGGAAGGTCAGTTTAGTCCGGTTGTGGAAGGTTAGTGTAGTCCAGTTGTGGAAGGTCAGTGTAGTCCGGTTGTGTAAGGTCAGTTTAGTCCGTTTGTGTAAGATCAGTTTAGTCCGGTTGTGAAAGTTCAGTGCAGTCCGGTTGTGGAAGGTCAGTGTAGTCCGGTTGTGATGGTCAGTTTGGTCCGGTTGTGTAAGGTCAGTTTAGTCCGGTTGTGGAAGTTCGGTGCAGTCCAGTTGTGGAAGGTCAGGTGAGTCTGGTTGTGATGGTCAGTTTAGTCCGGTTGTGGAAGGTCAGTTTAGTCTGGTTGTGTAAGGTCACTTAGTCCGGTTGTGGAAGGTCACTTTAGTCCGGTTTTGTAAGGTCAGTTTAGTCTGGTCGTGTGAGTTCAGTTTAGTCTGGTTGTGTAAGATCAGTGTAGTCTGGTTGTGTAAGGTCATTTTAGTCTGGTTGTGGAAGGTCAGTTTAGTCTGGTCGTGTGAGGTCAGTTTAGTCTGGTTGTGTAAGATCAGTGTAGTCTGGTTGTGTAAGGTCATTTTAGTCTGGTTGTGGAAGGTCAGTGTAGTCTGGTTGTATGAGGTCAGTGTAGTCTGGTTGTGTAAGATCAGTTTAGTCTGGTTGTGTAAGGTCATTTTAGTCTGGTTGTGGAAGGTCAGTGTAGTCTGGTTGTATGAGGTCAGTGTAGTCTGGTTGTGTAAGATCAGTTTAGTCTGGTTGTGGAAGGTCAGTGTAGTCTGGTTGTGTGAGATCAGTTTAGTCTTGTTGTGGAGGGTCAGTTTAGTCCAGTTGTGGAAAGTCAGCTTAGTCCAGTTGTGTAAGGTCAGTTTCGTCCAGTTGTGGAATGTCAGTTTAGTCTGGTTGTGTGAGGTCAGTTTAGTCTGGTTGTGTGAGGTCAGTTTAGTCCGGTTGTGTAGGGTCAGTTTAGTCTGCTTCTGTAAGGTCAGTTTAGTCTGGTTGTGTATGGTCAATTTAGTCTGGTTGTGCAAGGTCAGTTTGGTCCGGTTGTGGAAGGTCACTTTAGTGCGGTTGTGGAAGGTCACTTTAGTCCAGTTTTGTAAGGTCAGTTTAGTCCGGTTGTGTGAGGTCAGTTTAGTCTTGTTGTGTAAGGACAGTTTAGTCAGGTTGTGTAATGTCAGTGTAGTCTAGTTGTGGAGGGTCAGTTTAGTCTGGCTGTGTGAGGTCAGTTTAGTCTGGTTGTGGAGAGTCAGTTTAGTCTGGTTGTGTAAGGTCAGTGTAGTCTGGTTGTGGAGGGTCAGTTTAGTCTGGTTGTGTGAGGTCAGTTTAGTCCAGTTGTGGAGGGTCAGTTTAGTCTGGTTGTGGAATGTCAGTTTAGTCTGGTTGTGGAAAGTCAGTTTAGTCCGTTTGTGGAAATTCAGCTTAGTCCGTTTGTGGAAGATCAGTGTAGTCTGGTTGTGGAAAGTCAGTTTAGTTCAGTTGTGGAAAGTCAGTTTAGTCCGGTTGTGTGAGGTCAGTTTAGTCCAGTTCTGTAAGGTCAGTGTAGTCTGGTTGTGTGAGGTCAGTTTAGTCCAGTTGTGGAATGTCAGTTTAGTCCGGTTGTGTGAGGTCAGTTTAGTCCGGTTGTGTAGGGTCAGTTTAGTCCAGTTGTGTAAGGTCAGTTTAGTCTGGTTGTGTAAGGTCAGTTTAGTCTGGTTGTGTGAGTTCAGTTTAGTCTGGTTGTGGAAGTCAGTTTAGTCCGGTTGTGGAAGGTTAGTGTAGTCCGGTTGTGTAAGGTCAGTTTAGTCTGTTTGTGGAAGATCACTTTAGTCCGTTTGTGGAAGTTCAGTGCAGTCCGGTTGTGGAAACATAGAAACATAGAAACATAGAAAACAGGTGCAGGAGTAGGCCATTCGGCCCTTCGAGCCTGCACCACCATTTATTATGATCATGGCTGATCATCCAACTCAGAACCCCACCCCAGCCTTCCCTCCATACCCCCTGATCACCGTAGCCACAAGGGCCATATCTAACTCCCTCTCAAATATAGCCAATGAACTGGCCGCAACTGTTTCCTGTGGCAGAGAATTCCAAAGATTCAGCACTCTCTGTGTGAAGAAGTTTTTCCTAATCTCGGTCCTAAAAGGCTTCCCCTTTATCCTCAAACCGTGACCCCTCATTCTGGAGTTCCCCAACATCGGGAACAATCTTCCTGCATCTAGCCTGTCCAATCCCTTTAGGATTTTATACGTTTCAATCAGATCCCCCCTCAATCTTCTAAATTCCAACGAGTACAAGCCCAGTTCATCCAGTCTTTCTTCATATGAAAGTCCTGGCATCCCAGGAATCAATCTGGTGAACCTTCTTTGTACTCCCTCTATGGCAAGGATGTCTTTCTTCAGATTAGGGGACCAAAACTGCACACAATACTCCAGGTGTGGTCTCACCAAGGCCTTGTACAACTGCAGTAGTACCTCCCTGCTCCTGTACTCGAATTCTCTCGCTATAAATGCCAGCATACCATTCGCCTTTTTCACCGCCTGCTGTACCTGCATTCCCACTTTCAATGACTGGTGTATAATGACACCCAGGTCTCGTTGCACCTCCCCTTTTCCTAATTGGCCATCATTCAGATAATAATCTGTTTTCCTATTTTTGCCACCAAAGTGGATAACTTCACATTTATCCACATTAAATTGCATCTGCCATGAATTTGCCCACTCACCCAACCTATCCAAGTCACCCTGCATCCTCTTAGCATCCTCCTCACAGCTAACACTGCCACCCAGCTTCGTGTCATCCGCAAACTTGGAGATGCTGCATTTAATTCCCTCATCCAAGTCATTAATATATATTGTAAACAACTGGGGTCCCAGCACTGAGCCTTGCGGTACCCCACTAGTCACCGCCTGCCATTCTGAAGGTCAGTTTAGTCTGGTTGTGGAAGGTCAGTTTAGTACGGTTGTGGAAGGTCACTTTAGTCCGGTTGTGTAAGGTCAGTTTAGTCTGGTTGTGTATAGTCAGTTTAGTCCGGTTGTGTAAGGTCAGTTTAGTCTGGTTGTGGAAAGTCAGTGTAGTCTAGTTGTGTGAGGTCAGTTTAGTCTGGTTGTGGTGGGTCAGTTTAGTCTGGTTGTGTAAGGTCAGTTTAGTCCGGTTGTGGAAGGTCAGTTTAGTCCGGTTGTGGAAGGCCAGTGTAGTCTGGTTGTGTGAGGTCAGTTTAGTCTGGTTGTGGAAGGTCAGTGTAGTGTGGTTGTGTGAGGTCAGTTTAGTCCGGTTGTGGAAGGTCAGTGTAGTCCGGTTGTGTAAGGTCAGTTTAGTCCGGTTGTGTAAGGTCAGTTTAGTCCGGTTGTGAAAGTTCAGTGCAGTCCGGTTGTGGAAGGTCAGTTTAGTCCGGTTGTGAAAGTTCAGTGCAGTCCGGTTGTGGAAGGTCACTTTAGTCCGGTTGTGGAAGGTCACTTTAGTCCGGTTTTGTAAGGTCAGTTTAGTCCGGTTGTGTAAGGTCAGTGTAGTCCAGTTGTGAAAGATCAGTGCAGTCCGGTTGTGGAAGGTCAGTTTAGTCCGGTTGTGGAAGGTCACTTTAGTCCGGTTTTGTAAGGTCAGTTTAGTCCGGTTGCGTGAGGTCAGTTTAGTCTTGTTGTGTAAGGTCAGTTTAGTCTGGTTGTGAAAGGTCAGTGTAGTCTGGTTGTGTGAGGCCAGTGTAGTCTGGTTGTGTGAGGTCAGTTTAGTCTGGTTGTGGAAGGTCAGTGTAGTCTGGTTGTGTGAGGCCAGTGTAGTCTGTTTATGTGAGGCCAGTGTAGTCTGGTTGTGTGAGGTCAGTTTAGTCTGGTTGTGGAAGGTCAGTGTAGTCTGGTTGTGTGAGGTCAGTGTAGTCTGGTTGTGTGAGGTCAGTTTAGTCCGGTTGTGGAAGGTCAGTTTAATCCGGTTGTGGAAGGTCAGTGTAGTCCGGTTGTGGAAGGTCAGATTAGTCCGGTTGTGAGAGGTCACTTTAGTCCGGTTGTGTAAGGTCAGTTTAGTCCGGTTGTGGAAGTTCAGTGCAGTCCGGTTGTGGAAGATCAGTTTAGTCTGATTGTGGAAGATCAGTTTAGTCTGGTTGTGGAAGGTCAGTGTAGTCTGGTTGTCTGAGGTCAGTTTAGTCTGGTTGTGTGAGTTCAGTTTAGTCCGGTTGTGGAAGGTCAGTTTAGTCTGGTTGTGGAAGGTCAGTTTAGTCTGGTTGTGGAAGGTCAGTGTAGTCTGGTTGTCTGAGGTCAGTTTAGTCTGGTTGTGTGAGTTCAGTTTAGTCTGGTTGTGGAGGGTCAGTTTAGTCCGGTTGTGGAAGGTCAGTTTAGTCCGGTTGTGGAAGGTTAGTGTAGTCCGGTTGTGGAAGGTCAGTTTAGTCCGGTTGTGAAAGTTCAGTGCAGTCCGGTTGTGGAAGGTCAGTTTAGTCCGGTTGTGGAAGGTCACTTTAGTCCGGTTTTGTAAGGTCAGTTTGGTCCAGTTGCGTGAGGTCAGTTTAGTCTTGTTGTGTAAGGTCAGTTTAGTCTGGTTGTGGGAGTTCAGTGTAGTCTGGTTGTGTGAGGCCAGTGTAGTCTGGTTGTGTAAAATCAGTTTAGTCTGGTTGTGGAAGTTCAGTGTAGTCTGGTTGTGTGAGGTCAGTTTAGTCTGGTTGTGGAGGGTCAGTGTAGTCTGCTTGTGTAAGGTCAGTTTAGTCCGGTTGTGGAAAGTCAGTGTAATCCGGTTGTGGAAGGTCAGTTTAGTCCAGTTGTGTAAGGTCAGTTTAGTCCGGTTGTGTAAGGTCAGTTTAGTCCGGTTGTGAAAGTTCAGTGCAGTCCGGTTGTGTGAGGTCAGTTTAGTTTGGTTGTGGAGGGTCAGTGTAGTCTGGTTGTGTAAGGTCAGTTTAGTCCGGTTGTGGAAAGTCAGTTTAGTCCGGTTGTGGAAGGTCAGTTTAGTCCGGTTGTGGAAATTCAGCTTAGTCCGTTTGTGGAAGGTCAGTGTAGTCTGGTTGTGTGAGGTCAGTGTAGTCTGGTTGTGTGAGGTCAGTTTAGTCTGGTTGTGGAAGGTCAGTTTAGTCCGGTTGTGGAAGGTTAGTGTAGTCCGGTTGTGGAAGGTCAGTTTAGTCTAGTTGTGAGAGGTCACTTTAGTCCGGTTGTGTAATGTCAGTTTAGTCTGGTTGTGGAAGGTCAGTTTAGTCTGGTTGTGTATGGTCAGTTTAGTCCGGTTGTGGAATGTCAGTTTAGTCCGGTTGTGTAAGGTCAGTTTAGTCTGGTTGTGTGAGTTCAGTTTAGTCTGGTTGTGGAGGGTCAGTTTAGTCTGGTTGTGTGAGTTCAGTTTAGTCCGGTTGTGGAAAGTCAGTTTAGTCCGATTGTGGAAGGTCAGGTCAGTTTAGTCCGGTTGTGGAAGGTCAGTTTCGTCTGGTTGTGGAAGGTCACTTTAGTCTGGTTGTGGAAGGTCAGTGTAGTTTGGTTGTGTGAGGTCAGTTTAGTCTGGTTGTGGAAGGTCACTTTAGTCTGGTTGTGGAAGGTCAGTGTAGTTTGGTTGTGTAAGGTCAGTTTAGTCCGGTTGTGGAAAGTCAGTTTAGTCCGGTTGTGGAAGGTCAGCTTAGTCCGGTTGTGGAAGGTTAGTGTAGTCCAGTTGTGGAAGGTCAGTGTAGTCCGGTTCTGTAAGGTCAGTTTAGTCCATTTGTGTAAGGTCAGTTTAGTCCGGTTGTGAATGTTCAGTGCAGTCCGGTTGTGGAAGGTCAGTGTAGTCCGGTTGTGGAAGGTCAGCTTAGTCTGGTTGTGAGAGGTCACTTTAGTCCGGTTGTGTAAGGTCAGTTTAGTCCGGTTGTGGAAGTTCGGTGCAGTCCGGTTGTGGAAGGTCAGTTTAGTCTGGTCGTGATGGTCAGTTTGGTCCGGTTGTGGAAGCTCAGTTTAGTCCGGTTGTGTAAGGTCAGTTTAGTCTGGTTGCGTATAGTCAGTTTAGTCCGGTTGTGTAAGGTCAGTTTAGTCTGGTTGTGGAAGGTCAGTGTAGTCTGGTTGTGTGAGGTCAGTTTAGTCTGGTTGTGTGAGGTCATTTTAGTCTGGTTGTGGAGGGTCAGTTTAGTCTGGTTGTGTAAGGTCAGTTTAGTCCGGTTGTGGAAAGTCAGTTTAGTCCGGTTGTGGAAGGTCAGTTTAGTCCGGTTGTGGAAGGTTAGTGTAGTCCGGTTGTGGAAGGTCAGTGTAGTCCGGTTGTGGAAGGTCAGCTTAGTCTGGTTGTGAGAGGTCACTTTAGTCCGGTTTTGTAAGGTCAGTTTAGTCCGGTTGTGGAAGTTCGGTGCAGTCCGGTTGTGGAAGGTCAGTTTGGTCTGGTTGTGTAAGGTCAGTTTAGTCTGGTTGTGATGGTCAGTTTAGTCCAGCTGTGGAAGGTCAGTTTAGTCTGGTTGTGCAAGGTCAGTTTAGTCTGGTTGTGGAGGATCAGTTTAGTCTGGTTGTGTAAGGTCAGTTTAGTCCGGTTGTGGGAAGTCAGTTTAGTCCGGTTGTGGAAGGTCAGTTTCGTCCGGTTGTGGAAGGTTAGTGTAGTCCGGTTGTGTAAGGTCAGTTTAGTCTGGTTGTGGAAAGTCAGTGTAGTCTAGTTGTGTGAGGTCAGTTTAGTCTGGTTGTGGTGGGTAAGTTTAGTCTGGTTGTGTAAGGTCAGTTTAGTCCGGTTGTGGAAGGTCAGTTTAGTCCGGTTGTGGAAGGCCAGTGTAGTCTGGTTGTGTGAGGTCAGTTTAGTCTGGTTGTGGAAGGTCAGTGTAGTGTGGTTGTGTGAGGTCAGTTTAGTCCGGTTGTGGAAGGTCAGTGTAGTCCGGTTGTGTAAGGTCAGTTTAGTCCGGTTGTGTAAGGTCAGTTTAGTCCGGTTGTGAAAGTTCAGTGCAGTCCGGTTGTGGAAGGTCAGTTTAGTCCGGTTGTGAAAGTTCAGTGCAGTCCGGTTGTGGAAGGTCACTTTAGTCCGGTTGTGGAAGGTCACTTTAGTCCGGTTTTGTAAGGTCAGTTTAGTCCGGTTGTGTAAGGTCAGTGTAGTCCAGTTGTGAAAGATCAGTGCAGTCCGGTTGTGGAAGGTCAGTTTAGTCCGGTTGTGGAAGGTCACTTTAGTCCGGTTTTGTAAGGTGAGGTCAGTTTAGTCTTGTTGTGTAAGGTCAGTTTAGTCTGGTTGTGAAAGGTCAGTGTAGTCTGGTTGTGTGAGGCCAGTGTAGTCTGGTTGTGTGAGGTCAGTTTAGTCTGGTTGTGGAAGGTCAGTGTAGTCTGGTTGTGTGAGGCCAGTGTAGTCTGTTTATGTGAGGCCAGTGTAGTCTGGTTGTGTGAGGTCAGTTTAGTCTGGTTGTGGAAGGTCAGTGTAGTCTGGTTGTGTCAGGTCAGTTTAGTCCGGTTGTGGAAGGTCAGTTTAATCCGGTTGTGGAAGGTCAGTGTAGTCCGGTTGTGGAAGGTCAGATTAGTCCTGTTGTGAGAGGTCACTTTAGTCCGGTTGTGTAAGGTCAGTTTAGTCCGGTTGTGGAAGTTCAGTGCAGTCCGGTTGTGGAAGATCAGTTTAGTCTGGTTGTGGAAGATCAGTTTAGTCTGGTTGTGGAAGGTCAGTGTAGTCTGGTTGTCTGAGGTCAGTTTAGTCTGGTTGTGTGAGTTCAGTTTAGTCCGGTTGTGGAAGGTCAGTTTAGTCTGGTTGTGGAAGGTCAGTTTAGTCTGGTTGTGGAAGGTCAGTGTAGTCTGGTTGTCTGAGGTCAGTTTAGTCTGGTTGTGTGAGTTCAGTTTAGTCTGGTTGTGGAGGGTCAGTTTAGTCCGGTTGTGGAAGGTCAGTTTAGTCCGGTTGTGGAAGGTTAGTGTAGTCCGGTTGTGGAAGGTCAGTTTAGTCCGGTTGTGAAAGTTCAGTGCAGTCCGGTTGTGGAAGGTCAGTTTAGTCCGGTTGTGGAAGGTCACTTTAGTCCGGTTTTGTAAGGTCAGTTTGGTCCAGTTGCGTGAGGTCAGTTTAGTCTTGTTGTGTAAGGTCAGTTTAGTCTGGTTGTGGGAGTTCAGTGTAGTCTGGTTGTGTGAGGCCAGTGTAGTCTGGTTGTGTAAAATCAGTTTAGTCTGGTTGTGGAAGTTCAGTGTAGTCTGGTTGTGTGAGGTCAGTTTAGTCTGGTTGTGGAGGGTCAGTGTAGTCTGCTTGTGTAAGGTCAGTTTAGTCCGGTTGTGGAAAGTCAGTGTAATCCGGTTGTGGAAGGTCAGTTTAGTCCAGTTGTGTAAGGTCAGTTTAGTCCGGTTGTGTAAGGTCAGTTTAGTCCGGTTGTGAAAGTTCAGTGCAGTCCGGTTGTGTGAGGTCAGTTTAGTTTGGTTGTGGAGGGTCAGTGTAGTCTGGTTGTGTAAGGTCAGTTTAGTCCGGTTGTGGAAAGTCTGTTTAGTCCGGTTGTGGAAGGTCAGTTTAGTCCGGTTGTGGAAATTCAGCTTAGTCCGTTTGTGGAAGGTCAGTGTAGTCTGGTTGTGTGAGGTCAGTGTAGTCTGGTTGTGTGAGGTCAGTTTAGTCTGGTTGTGGAAGGTCAGTTTAGTCCGGTTGTGGAAGGTTAGTGTAGTCCGGTTGTGGAAGGTCAGTTTAGTCTAGTTGTGAGAGGTCACTTTAGTCCGGTTGTGTAATGTCAGTTTAGTCTGGTTGTGGAAGGTCAGTTTAGTCTGGTTGTGTATGGTCAGTTTAGTCCGGTTGTGGAATGTCAGTTTAGTCCGGTTGTGTAAGGTCAGTTTAGTCTGGTTGTGTGAGTTCAGTTTAGTCTGGTTGTGGAGGGTCAGTTTAGTCTGGTTGTGTGAGTTCAGTTTAGTCCGGTTGTGGAAAGTCAGTTTAGTCCGATTGTGGAAGGTCAGGTCAGTTTAGTCCGGTTGTGGAAGGTCAGTTTCGTCTGGTTGTGGAAGGTCACTTTAGTCTGGTTGTGGAAGGTCAGTGTAGTTTGGTTGTGTGAGGTCAGTTTAGTCTGGTTGTGGAAGGTCACTTTAGTCTGGTTGTGGAAGGTCAGTGTAGTTTGGTTGTGTAAGGTCAGTTTAGTCCGGTTGTGGAAAGTCAGTTTAGTCCGGTTGTGGAAGGTCAGCTTAGTCCGGTTGTGGAAGGTTAGTGTAGTCCAGTTGTGGAAGGTCAGTGTAGTCCGGTTCTGTAAGGTCAGTTTAGTCCATTTGTGTAAGGTCAGTTTAGTCCGGTTGTGAATGTTCAGTGCAGTCCGGTTGTGGAAGGTCAGTGTAGTCCGGTTGTGGAAGGTCAGCTTAGTCTGGTTGTGAGAGGTCACTTTAGTCCGGTTGTGTAAGGTCAGTTTAGTCCGGTTGTGGAAGTTCGGTGCAGTCCGGTTGTGGAAGGTCAGTTTAGTCTGGTCGTGATGGTCAGTTTAGTCCGGTTGTGGAAGCTCAGTTTAGTCCGGTTGTGTAAGGTCAGTTTAGTCTGGTTGCGTATAGTCAGTTTAGTCCGGTTGTGTAAGGTCAGTTTAGTCTGGTTGTGGAAGGTCAGTGTAGTCTGGTTGTGTGAGGTCAGTTTAGTCTGGTTGTGTGAGGTCATTTTAGTCTGGTTGTGGAGGGTCAGTTTAGTCTGGTTGTGTAAGGTCAGTTTAGTCCGGTTGTGGAAAGTCAGTTTAGTCCGGTTGTGGAAGGTCAGTTTAGTCCGGTTGTGGAAGGTTAGTGTAGTCCGGTTGTGGAAGGTCAGTGTAGTCCGGTTGTGGAAGGTCAGCTTAGTCTGGTTGTGAGAGGTCACTTTAGTCCGGTTGTGTAAGGTCAGTTTAGTCCGGTTGTGGAAGTTCGGTGCAGTCCGGTTGTGGAAGGTCAGTTTGGTCTGGTTGTGTAAGGTCAGTTTAGTCTGGTTGTGATGGTCAGTTTAGTCCAGCTGTGGAAGGTCAGTTTAGTCTGGTTGTGCAAGGTCAGTTTAGTCTGGTTGTGGAGGATCAGTTTAGTCTGGTTGTGTAAGGTCAGTTTAGTCCGGTTGTGGGAAGTCAGTTTAGTCCGGTTGTGGAAGGTCAGTTTCGTCCGGTTGTGGAAGGTTAGTGTAGTCCGGTTGTGTAAGGTCAGTTTAGTCCGGTTGTGGAAGGTTAGTGTAGTCCGGTTGTGGAAGGTCAGTGTAGTCCGGTTGTGTAAGGTCAGTTCAGTTTGGTTGTGGAAGGTCACTTTAGTCCGGTTGTGTAAGGTCACTTTAGTCCGGTTTTGTAAGGTCACTTTAGTCCGGTTGTGTGAGGTCCGTTTGGTCTTGTTGTGTAAGGACAGTTTAGTCTGGTTTTGTAAGGTCAGTGTAGTCTGGTTGTGTGAGGTCAGTTTAGCCTGGTTGTGTGAGGTCAGTTTAGTCTCGATTCCTGGATTGTATTTGCTACACCATGCATAGAGGAAACCAAAGTATCTCAGCATTGTATCAAGTTGGGGAAGGTAATTCTAGGAGCAGGAGTCAAGCTTGCTTTGTCAGTCAGTAAGATTATGATGGCCTGATCATTAGCTCTGGACTCTCACTGGCGAGTTTCTCTATGCTGGGTGGTAAATTGGAGTATTATTGTTACATGTAGTGAGATACAGTGTAAAACTTTGTTCGCACACTGTCTGTACAGATTGATGCATTACAGCAGTGCATGGAGAGAGTACAAGGAAAGACAATAACCATCTGGTGTGGTGCTCCCTTATCCTTCCCACCATCAAGCACACCTTGAAATGGCGATGATGCTTCAGGTAGGTGGCATCCATCATGGACCAGTGTCACCATCCAGGACATGTCTTCTTCTCTTTAGGGAGGAGGTACAGGAGCCTGAAGACCCACATTCAATGTTTGGTAAATGCTTCTGCCCCTCTGCCATCAGATTTCTGAACAGTCCATGAGCCCATGAACACTAACTCAATATTTTGCTTTCTTTTTGCACTATTTATTTTTATATATTGTGATGTATAGTAATATTTATGTTTTGCACTGCACTGCCACAAAGCAACAAATTTCACGACATACTGTATGTCAGTGATAATAAACCTGACTGAGAATTCAGGTAACTGGAGATCTTGTTCAGGGTCAGTGACCAGATAGGGTGAGCACGGGCAGGGGCAGTGTAGGACGTTAATCAGAGGGAACCAGAACACAGCTAGGGGAGTAGTCATTGACCCGCTGTTTCATCTGAAAGCTCTTATCTATGCAACAACACAGTCTAAAATGTAGCCCTATTAAAAACACCATTACTGCAAGATTTTAAAAAAGTACTTTCAGTGTTCCAGCTGAAAGCTGTGGGTTTTGAAGAACCATTTTAAACTGATTGGGCTGACTCTCAATTTGTTTGTCTATTTAATGATTTCATTAGGGTCTCTTTCCAAAGATAGAACAAATTTGTTTTAATGATTGTAAATTTAAGACTAATCTTTCATTATGTTGGAATTCTTTGAAGAAATAACAAGCAGGATAGACAAAGGAGAATCGGTGGATGTTGTGTACTTGGATTTTCAGAAGGCTTTTGACAAGGTGCCTCATGTAAGGCTACTTCACAAGAACCCACGGTATTATAGGAAAGCTACCAGCATGGATAGAGCATTGGCTGAATGGCAGGAGGCAAAGAGTGGGAATAAAGGGAGCCACTCGTGGTGTTCCACAGGCATCTGTGTTGGGACTGCTTCTTGTTACATTATATGTCAGTGACTTGAATAATAGAATTGATGGCTCTGAGCCTTGACTCATTGGATTCAGAAGAATGAGAGGTGACCTCATTGAAACCTATCAAATGTTGAAAGGCCTTGACAGAGTGAATGTGGCCCATCCAGTCCATATCAAACTCTTATTCTACAGAGTCCCATGGACCTGCACTTGAACCATAGCCTGCTATACCCCTCCCATCCATTTACTTATCGAGACTGCTCACAAATGCTGAAATTGAAGCTGCATACATCACTTCTGCTGGCATCTCATTCCATACTCACACCACTCCGAGCAAAGACATCCCCTTTAGTTTCCCCTCAGTATTTCATCCACCCAACCTCAGTGGAAAAAGCCTGTTTGCATTTATGATATCCATAAACTTCTTAATTTTATATGTCTCTGTCAAATCCCCCTTTATCCTCCTATTCAACCTTTCCCAAAAACTCGAGTTTTCACCAGCAACATCCTTGTAAAGAAGCTTAAAATAAATCTAAGGCATTCTTCAACTATCTCTTTTCTGACTGTTCCCACTTAATCTACCCACTTTACCACTGAATAATATTTGTCATTCTTTCACCTGTCTCAAATTATTTGTTTCATTATCTTCTCATCCCTCAGTCTTTGCTCTGACAGGTCATTGGTGTGTTCCCCTGCTTCATGATGTGCATTCACAGTGAGACTTTGGGTAGAAACACTGCAGACCACAATAGTACTCATTAATTTTAGCGAAACAACTGATACAAAATGTTAGAACTATGAATAAAAAAATAACATTATCCTGCAAAAGTCTGACAGTGTCAGGCCGAATTCCCTCAGCAACCAGGCTTAAACCTCTGACCTCCAGTGAGAATCTGGATCTGAATGTGAAGACTCCGCTTTCCTGCTGCCTATTTAAGTATCTATGGGAAATTTTAAGTATCTGTAGGATATTTACTATTTTGTTTGTTAGTTTAGGGCAGCACACTTGTGAAATGGTTAGGGTATCGCTTTATAGTGGCAGCTGTATGATCGGGGTTGAATTTGTCGGTAAGGAGTTAGCACGTTCCCTCTGTAACGTGGGGGTCCCCTCCCACATTCCACTCAGGGGTAGTAAGATGTGGGCATGTTTAATGTTTAATGTGGGCACGTTGAATTGGCACCAGAAGCATCGTAATACACATCTCTGACCGAGTTGGATGTTGATGCACATTTGACAAATAAAGCTAATCTTTAAATCTTTTCACTCACGATAACAAATTTTCCTGCTATATCCTGGATCTATGAATGGGGGTAGTGGGGTGTTGGACACTATTTGTGAAGCTGCTGTCTGACCAGTGACCCAGGGGGGGTGCTGGACACAGGTAGTGAATCTGCTGTCTGACCAGTGACCCGGGGGGGGCGGGGGTTGGACACAGGTAGTGACCCAGGGGGGTGTTGGACACAGGTAGTGGGGCAGCTGTCTGACCAGTGACCCGGCGGGGTGTTGGACACAGGTAGTGGGGCAGCTGTCTGACCAGTGACCCAGCGGGGTGTTGGACACAGGTAGTGAATCTGCTGTCTGACCAGTGACCCAGCCGGTGTTGGACACAGGTAGTGGGGCAGCTGTCTGAACAGTGACCCAGCGGGGTGTTGGACACAGGTAGTGAATCTGCTGTCTGACCAGTGACCCAGGGGGTGTTGGACACAGGTAGTGACCCAGGGGGTGTTGGACACAGGTAGTGAATCTGCTGTCTGACCAGTGACCCAGCGGGGTGTTGGACACAGGTAGTGAATCTGCTGTCTGACCAGTGACCCAGCCGGTGTTGGACACAGGTAGTGGGGCAGCTGTCTGACCAGTGACCCAGCGGGGTGTTGGACACAGGTAGTGAATCTGCTGTCTGACCAGTGACCCAGCCGGTGTTGGACACAGGTAGTGGGGCAGCTGTCTGACCAGTGACCCAGCGGGGTGTTGGACACAGGTAGTGACCCAGCCGGTGTTGGACACAGGTAGTGGGGCAGCTGTCTGACCAGTGACCCAGCGGGGTGTTGGACACAGGTAGTGAATCTGCTGTCTGACCAGTGACCCAGGGGGTGTTGGACACAGGTAGTGACCCAGGGGGTGTTGGACACAGGTAGTGAATCTGCTGTCTGACCAGTGACCCAGCCGGTGTTGGACACAGGTAGTGAATCTGCTGTCTGACCAGTGACCCGGGGGGGGGCGGGGGTTGGACACAGGTAGTGACCCAGGGGGTGTTGGACACAGGTAGTGGGGCAGCTGTCTGACCAGTGACCCAGCGGGGTGTTGGACACAGGTAGTGAATCTGCTGTCTGACCAGTGACCCAGCCGGTGTTGGACACAGGTAGTGGGGCAGCTATCTGACCAGTGACCCGGCGGGGTGTTGGACACAGGTAGTGACCCAGGGGGTGTTGGACACAGGTAGTGGGGCAGCTGTCTGACCAGTGACCCAGGGGGTGTTGGACACAGGTAGTGAATCTGCTGTCTGACCAGTGACCCAGGGGGTGTTGGACACAGGTAGTGACCCAGGGGGTGTTGGACACAGGTAGTGAATCTGCTGTCTGACCAGTGACCCGGCGGGGTGTTGGACACAGGTAGTGGGGCAGCTATCTGACCAGTGACCTGGGGGGGGGGGGTTGGACACAGGTAGTGACCCGGGGGGTGTTGGACACAGGTAGTGGGGCAGCTGTCTGACCAGTGACCTGGGGGGGGGGGGTTGGACACAGGTAGTGACCCGGGGGGTGTTGGACACAGGTAGTGGGGCAGCTGTCTGACCAGTGACCCAGGGGGTGTTGGACACAGGTAGTGGGGCAGCTATCTGACCAGTGACCTGGGGGGGGGGGGTTGGACACAGGTAGTGACCCGGGGGGTGTTGGACACAGGTAGTGACCCAGGGGGTGTTGGACACAGGTAGTGGGGCAGCTGTCTGACCAGTGACCCAGGGGGTGTTGGACACAGGTAGTGAATCTGCTGTCTGACCAGTGACCCAGGGGGTGTTGGACACAGGTAGTGACCCAGGGGGTGTTGGACACAGGTAGTGAATCTGCTGTCTGACCAGTGACCCGGGGGTGTTGGACACAGATAGTGAAGCTGCTGTCTGACCAGTGACCCAGGGGGGTGTTGGACACAGGTTGTGACCCAGGTAGGTAGTGGGGCAGCTGTCTGACCAGTGACCCGGGGGGTGTTGGACACAGGTAGTGACCCAGGGGGTGTTGGACACAGGTAGTGGGGCAGCTGTCTGACCGGTGACCCGGGGGGTGTTGGACACAGGTAGTGACCCAGGGGGTGTTGGACACAGGTAGTGGGGCAGCTGTCTGACCAGTGACCCAGGAGGTGTTGGACACAGGTAGTGACCCAGGGGGTGTTGGACACAGGTAGTGAATCTGCTATCTGACCAGTGACCCAGGGGGGTGTTGGACACAGGTAGTGACCCAGGGGGTGTTGGACACAGGTAGTGGGGCAGCTGACTGACCAGTGACCCAGGGAGTGTTGGACACAGGTAGTGACCCAGGGGGTGTTGGACACAGGTAGTGAATCTGCTGTCTGACCGGTGACCCAGGGGGTGTTGGACACAGGTAGTGAAGCTGCTGTCTGACCAGTGACCCAGGGGGTGTTGGACACAGGTTGTGACCTGGGGGGTGTTGGACACAGGTTGTGGGACAGCTGTCTGACCAGTGACCCAGGGGGTATTGGACACAGGTTGCAAAGGCTGCTGTCTGACCGGTGACCCAGGGGGTGTTGGACACAGGTTGTGGGACAGCTGTCTGACCAGTGACCCAGGGAATGATGGACCCAGGTTGTGACCCAGGGGGTGTTGGACACAGGTTGTGGGACAGCTGTCTGACCACTGACCCAGGGGGTGTTGGACACAGGTAGTGACCCAGGGGGGTGTTGGACCAGTTTTAATACTGGTGACCCAGGTTTAATACTGTTTTCCAGTTCTGGCAGTCTGTAGTTTGTACGTTCTCTCTGTGAATTCCCCAGCGATGTTTGGACTGTAAGTTGCCCCAGTGTGCAGGTGAGTGTGAGAGCCTGGGATGAATTAAGAGGAATGTACCTGTCCCGAGCACCTGTCCAAATACCTTTCAAATGCTGTTAATGTATCTGGCTCAACAATGTTATCCAGCAGCTCATTCCACGTACGTACCATACTCTGAGTGAAAATACTGTCTCTCAGGTTTATATTAAAATTTTCCCCTTTCACCTTAAACAACTGCCCTCTTGTCCTTGATGCCCCAACCTTTGGAAAAAGGCCCTATCTATGCCCCTCCTGATTTTATACACCTCTGTAAGATTGTCCTTCCTTCTCCTCGGCTCCAAAAAATAAAATCCCTTTCTGCACAGCCTCTCTCTGTCACTCATTCCCCTGAGTCCATTGCCATTAATGATTGAGACATCTCCCTGCAGCGTCATTTTGCAGTTAAGAAATGGGTCAAGGCTATTGCTGAAAGACGGCAGGAAACCAGGTAGACCATTAACACCATGAGGAAGTAAGAGTTCCGACCTTGCAGGCAGGGATACCAGGGGCCGAATGGTCTCATTTGATCTTAAATTTCAGAAAGGCAAATGTTTCAAGGAACAAGTACATAGCAGGAAAAGCCTTTCATTGCTGAAGGGGCCACATTCCTCTCGACTGGACCGTGACCCCGATCTGTCAATGACCATGTGGTGGCTGCCTCTCCATCAGCCTCCCCAAGTTAAACAAAGTCATGCACAGACATTCTCCATTAAAGGAATCCATCCGTTGTCTGTGTCTGTGTCGTGTCTCACCCATCGTGTCCAAGGCCTTCCTTTGTAATCACTGACTTCCCTTTGATCAGCCTCTTTTCTCTTACTGAAAGCTCCTCAGCCTGTTTGACTAAATGAGAGCCAATGGTTGCTTTCAGAGTGAGTGTAAGCAACGGCTGTGGACTCCGTCATTCAAATGCACAACCTGACCCAAGGATGTATTTTACCAGAAGGAAATTGCCAACAAAAACTGGAAGGATGTGAAGGAACCAAAGCACTGCCAGAAAGTGTTGAATTCCCTTGTAACACTTTCAAAACTTCTCCCTCTAAATATTTTTTCTTGTGAAACTAATATACAAATTGGCAAGATCTATAAATGGCTTAAAAGCTTACTGAGTGTTGTTCAGGCTTACAGACCAGGGAGATGACTAGCCCCCACCCTGTACACAACGTCAGGCAGCATCTGTGGAGGGAAATCCACAGCGTAGCGGTTAGCACAACATGTTACAGCGCCCGCGATCGGGGTTCAGTTCCCACCACTGTCTGTAGGAGTGTGTACATTCTCCCCAAAACCACATGGGCCTCCCCTGGGCTCCGGGTTCCACTCTCGTTCCAAAGACGAATGGGTCGGTGTTGGCAAGTTGTGGACGTGCTATGTCAGCGCTGGAAGCCTGGCAGGCTGCGGGCTTGTGGGCTGCCCCTTGCATATCCTCAGTCTGTGTCAGTTGTTGACACAAAAGTCATATTGCACTGTATGTTTACAGCTTTCCAAGCACATAGTAAATGAAGCTCATCTTTAAAAAAATGGAAAATTGACATTTAAGCTCAAAATGTTTCATCAGCCCTCCATTCATTCACAATTTGTTTATTTATTGTGTATACATTGAAACATCCAGTGAAATGTATCATTAACAACACCAAACACACCCAAGGGTGCGAAGGGGGCAGCCCACAAGTGTTGTTACACATTCCAGCACCAACATAGCGTGCCCACAATGTCCAGCAGAGCAACAGAGACCACAACAAGCAACAAAACAAGCCTCATAAGAGGAGATCTTATAGAAACATATAAAATTATGAAAGGGACAGATAAAATGGAGACAGGAAAGTTTTTTTATCTGCTAGGTGAGACTAGAACTAGGAGACATAGCCTCAAGATTCAGGTGAGATTTAGGACGGAGATGAGGAGGAATGGCTTTTCCCAGAGAGTGGTGAATCAGTGGAATTCTCTCCCCAATGAAGCAGTGGAGGCTACCTCAGTAAATATATTTAAGACCAGTTTGGATAGATTTTTGCATAGTAGGGGAATTAAAGGTTATGAGGAAAAGGCAGGTAGGTGAAGAAGAGGGAATGTCCTGGATGTGAGGGTCCTTAGTGGATGTTGCCTTCTTGAAGTACTGACTTTTGAAGATGATCTTGATGGTGAGGAGACGAGCCTGTAATGGAACTGGCTGAGCCTACAGCCCTCTGCAGCCTCTGTCGATCCTGGGTAACGGAGCCTCTGAACAGAGAGGTGATGCAGAATAGTCTCCATGGTACGTGTGTTGAGATTTTCCAGTGTTTGGTGACATATGTACCTAATCTCCTGAAACTCCAAATGAGGTAGAGGCACTGACATCCCTTCCTCATGACTGAATCTTTGTGTTGGGCCCAAAACAGATCTTCCAAGGTACTGACAGTCAGGAACTTGAAGCTGTTCACCCTTTCCACTTCTGCCTCCACAATAAGGACTGGTGTTGTTCTCCCAACTTCACCTTCCTGAAACCCACAATCAATTTCTCGGTCTTCCTGACATTGAGTGCGAGGCTGTATCTATTTCACTCCTGCATGCTTCCTTGTCACCATCTGATCAGATTGGATGAATTTCCACACTGCATAACTCTACGATGACCTGGATGACTAAACCCCGACTGATGTATTGGCTTCGTTGATCCTTTTTAATCTCCAGGTAAAAATAAGATTGGATTGTACATTATTAAGCTTAAGTGCTTTGGGAGGCCAGTCTAATTGCTGTACGCTGGGAGAAAGGTTCTGACATCACTGGCATTGCCACTTTACGATCTGAACTGAAGATCAAAACCTAATCTCTTTTTAAAGGATTGTAATGTTATAAAAGACTCGGAGGCAGCAACATTACTGACGCCAGCAAGGAGATGTGAAAAACAGGCAGGTTTCTGGAAAATCCTAGCAGCATTGTGCTCAAGTTTTCCACTTGGAATAAATACATCCAAAAATTGCCGTGGTGTGGACCCACGTTTTATTTGTTACTCCAACTTCTGCTGAACTTCGTTTGAGCACAGATTCTTACTTCAACCAGCATGATATAATTGCATCTTAAAGCATCATCAACAGTTTTAAAAAGTCACCTTAGAAAATATCCTTTGATATATGGCTTCGCAAAATGGCCACGATTGACTGATACATCTGCTGGGTTTATCACTTCAAAAAAAAGATTTTAGATAAGCAGATTGGGTTTCTCAATCACTTAATCAGATTTAAAATTTAAATTACCTTTAAAAAGAAATTTATTGTAGAGAACTAGCTAGCAGGGTGGTAAAGCCACACACATAGAAGTTGCTGGTGAATGCAGCAGGCCAGGCAGCATCTATTGGAAGAGGTACAGTCGACGTTTCGGGCCAAGACCCTTCGTCAGGACTAACTGAAGGAAGAGTTAGTAAGAGATTTGAAAGTGGGAGGGGGAGAGGGAGATCCAAAATGATAGGAGAAGACAGGAGGGGGAGGGATGGAGCCAAGAGCTGGACAGTTGATTGGCAAAAAGGATATGAGAGGATCATGGGACAGGAGGCCTAGGGAGAAAGAAAAGGGGGAGGGGGAGAAAACCCAGAGGATGGGCAAGGGGTATAGTCAGAGGGACAGAGCGAGAAAAAGGAGAGAGAAAAAGAATGTGTGTATATAAATAAATAATGGATGGAGTACAAGGGTGGTAAAGCCGCTGCCTTGTAGCGCCAAAGGAGGCTGTCTTTGTGGAGTTTGCACTCTCTTCCTGTGACTGCGTGGACTTCTTCTGGGTGCTCCAGTTTCTGCCCACATCCAAAAGACATGCAGGTTGCTAGATAAATTGGCGGCAGCAAATTATCCCTAGTGTGCAAGTGAGTGGCAAAAACTTGGGTGCGTTGGTGGGAATGTGGGGAGAAAAGTAATTATGGGACTGGTGTAGGATTGGTGTGAATGAGTGGTTGATGAGTAGTGCAGACTCGATGGGCTGAAGGGCCTGGTTCCACATCATATAACTGTATAAGGATTGGGAACCAGCCACTGCCTTAGTGACATGGATTCTGTGGGCCATGCTGGTGACAGCAAGTTTTTAAATTTATACAGTACATTGGATTCTGGTAAGCTTTTATATTTCAGATTCCATCAGATTCATATGCAAACTTTGTGACCCCAAACTTCCTGACACCTGTTCACCTGAGTTTCCTGACAATGTGCTATTTCTGGAATCTGCCTGAGGTTTTGAGCAAACTCTGCCCATAAACCAAACCAGTCTTCAATGTGGAATTTCCACGGGAAAGAACCTGCAACTGATAAATGCCTTTAACATGACTGTATTGGGAAAATCAGTCAACAGCAGTGTGGAGCTTGGCTTCACCACTCACAAATAGTTGCCAGAAATGTATTGAACTGTGGTTTTAAAGTGACATAAGAAACAAGGTTCTACAATGTACCATATCCCCTGGGTTCCACATTGTAAAATCTACACACATTTCTCAGTATAGAGCCATTTACAACAATTAGAAACAATTTGTATTTAAGACCATAAGACAGAGGAGCAGAATCGAGTCTGTTCCGCCATTCCCATCATGACAAATTTAATATCCCTCTGAATCCCATTCTCCTGTCTTCTCTCTGTAATCTTTAACATCATTACTAATCAATAACCTATTAACCTCCACTTTAATTATACCCAATAACTTAGCCTCCACAGCCATCTATGGATTCACCACCCTCTGCTTAAAGAAATTTCTCCTCATCTCTGTCCTAAAGGGACAGATTGTATTCTGACGTTGTGCCCTATGGTCCTAGATTCCCTCATTATAGGAAATTTTCCCTCCGTGTCCATTCTATCTAGGCCTTTCAATATTCCATAGGTTTCAATGAGATCTTCCCTCATTCTTCTAAACTCCAGTGGGTACAGGTCCAGAGCCATCAAACACTCCTCATAAATCAATCCTTTCATTCCTGGGATCATCCTTGTGAACCTCCTCTGGACATCTCCAATGTCAGCATGTTCTTGATGAGAGGCCCAAAACTGCTCACAATACTCCAAGAGTGGTCTGACCCATGCCTTATAAAAACTGCTCACAGGAGTGGTCTGACCCATGCCTTATAAAGCCTCGACAAAGCTCAGAGCAACTCAGTGGATCAAACATCTGTGGAGGCCAAGGCAGAGTCAACATTCCAGGTGGAGTCCCTACAGCAGGATTGGTAGAAATCTGATGAGCAAGGAGATGCAAGATTACACAGCGTGAACTAAACTGCAAGGCTGATGTCACAGATGGATGTTGGACAGGCTACTAGGTCATCTGATTTACACTTGCTTCTAACTAATTGGTAAATTGGTCTATTATTGCCACGTGTACTGAGGTGCAGTGAAGAACATTGTTTTGTATGTCCGTACAGACCATTTCATACCACAACGCAGTGAGGTTGTTTTACTGTCCATAGACACCATTTCATTCCCACAATGCAGTGAGGTTGTTTTACTGTCCATAAACACCATTTCATTCCCACAATGCAGTGAGGTTGTTTTACTGTCCATAGTGACCATTTCATTCCCACAATGCAGTGAGATTGTTTTACTGTCCATAGACACCATTTCATTCCCACAATGCAGTGAGGTTGTTTTACTGTCCATAAACACCATTTCATTCCCACAATGCAGTGAGGTTGTTTTACTGTCCATAGTGACCATTTCATTCCCACAATGCAGTGAGGTTGTTTTACTGTCCATAGACACCATTTCATTCCCACAATGCAGTGAGGTTGTTTTACTGTCTGTAAACACCATTTCATTCCCACAATGCAGTGAGGTTGTTTTACTGTCCGTAAACACCATTTCATTCCCACAATGCAGTGAGATTGTTTTACTGTCCATAGACACCATTTCATTACCACAATGAGATGAGTTTGTACAAAAGGAAAGTAAAAACAGAGTGCAGAATAGAGTGTTCCAGTTACAGGGAGAGTGCAGTGCAGGCAGACAATAAGCAGCAGTTCCAGAATGGGGTAGATTGTGAGGTGAAGTGCTCACTTTAATGTATTAGGGGATTGTTCGATAGTCTTACAACAGCAGGGTAGAAGTTGTCCTTGAGCTGATGGTACGTGCTTTCAGGCTTTTGTATCTTCTGCCTGATGGGAGAGGGGAGAAGAGGGGATGTCTGGGCTGGGTGGTGTCTTTGTCTCCATTTCTCACTGTCTTAGTAAAGCAGCCATGGAGGGGAGACTGGTTTCTGTCATCTACTGAACCATGTCCACAACTCTGTACCGTTTCTCCACAGTTGGAAATTCATATGGTCACTAAAGCTGTGAGGAGCTTGTTCAGTGTCCGATGGTTGCGGAGCGGTGGGGTGGGGGGAAAAGACAGAAGGAGAAGTGAACTTGTGATGGGAACCAAAGACAAAGGGTTTGGTCTTTCCAACACTTAGATTTAGAGGTACAACACAGTAACAGCCTTCTTGGCCCAGCTAGCCCAATTACACCCTTATGACTACATCTTTGGAGTTGTGACGCCAACCCAAATTATCAGACGATTGATGCTAATGAGAGAGATAAGAGAGAAAATGGAGAAACGTTCAAAATGTTAATGAGAGAGGAGAGAGAGATTAGTGGAAAAGAAACACAATTCAGCTATTGACAGACCGGTTACTTTGAACCTGAACTGTTTGAAGTTGGATGGACAAGTGATACCCCAGCAGGGGGATAAAAAGAGCAGGTTCGCTAGGCACGGACACACACCACGAGATTACGAGATAATGAGACCCTGGAAGAGCGGTGTGCCCCCACAAGTTGGTAGAGTTTGGAGGTCCAGTTCACAGGAACCGACCATAGACTCACAGGGTGTAAAGGAACGATTGGTGGGAACCTGGTGTGTGTGTCCACCCTTGCCTGGGTGCCGGGTTCACCGCAGAAGAACAGTCATATCCGGAATGGAGGGGTCACAGTCGGTGACCACAGCGGGATAGAAGACATAAAAGGGTCCGCCCAAAAAACAACAACAAAGACATCAAAGGTCTGCCTGAATCAAACTGCAATCCCCCCTCTCTCTCTCCAATGGCACAACAGCAATTACTGCGAACTGTACTAAGCTGAACTGAACTCTGCATCACTTAAGACTGATCATTTTACCCCTAGACTGCGATAGAGCCTGGTTTGATTCCTAGTACCCTAGTTCTGTGTACATGTGTGTATTATCATTGCTAACCTGTTGCATTTATGTCCTTACGATTAGAGTACTGTGTTACTTATTTCTTTAATAAAACTTTATTAGATCCTAGTAATCCAGACTCCAACGAGTGGTCCATTTCTGCTGGTTTGACAACCCAGTTACGGGGTACATAACATAAGTGGGGATCTCGTCCGCGATATTGAACACCAAATTTGGGACTGGGTAAATTGATTGGGTTAAAATTCCCGAAAGAAAGAAAGGGCAAACAGCAGAAATGGAGATTGAGGAATTTCTAAAGGCACTAACCTTGGAGGCATTAGAAGATGCCGGGAAATCAGAATTGGCGACTGTTGCCAAACGGTTGAATCTTTTTAAGGGGAAGTCGACAATGAGGAGAGTGGAGATGCACCGAGTTATCATTGAGCATTATGTGTCTAAAGGTGTGTTTCCCCAAGGGGAGCCGGAAGTGGTGTCTCTGAGCAAACCTGGTGGAGAAGCAGTACAGCTGCA
Source organism: Mobula hypostoma (assembly GCF_963921235.1). Classification (NCBI taxonomy): domain Eukaryota; kingdom Metazoa; phylum Chordata; class Chondrichthyes; order Myliobatiformes; family Myliobatidae; genus Mobula; species Mobula hypostoma. The sequence goes on from NC_086098.1 coordinate 152,637,717, forward strand.
GATGGAAAAATTGAGACTCGAGCACGAGTTCCGGGTACAACAGCTGGAACGAGAAGAGAGAGACAGGCAGTTAGAACAAGAAGAGAGAGAGAAGCAGAAGGACAGGAAATTTGAGCTGGAGAAATTAAGGATGACGCTAGCGCAAGGCCCCATGCCGAACCAAGGTGGAGGGTTCAGGGCGACCCAGGAGGTTAGGTTGGTTCCCCCATTTGAGGAGGCCAATGTTGATCGGTACTTTTTACATTTTGAAAAAGTCGCTGCAAGTCAGGACCGGCCAAGGGAAAAGTGGGCTGTTTTGCTTCAGAGCGTACTTAAAGGGAAGGCTCAGCAAGCTTACTCGGCCTTGTCCGCAGAAGATGCCCAGAGGTATGAGGTGGTGAAAGAGGCGACATTCAGGATTTATGAGTTGGTCCCGGAGGCATACCGGCAGAGGTTCCAGAATGTGATGAAGCAGTGGGGCCGCACGTATTTAGAGTTTGCCCATGAGATGCAGATGTATTGTGAGTGTTGGTGCGCCTCGAAAGGGGTCAATGGGGATTATGACAGACTGCTACAGCTAATTCTGATTGAGCAGTTTAAAAGTTGTGTCCCTGAAGGTATGAGGCCCTACCTAGATGAGAAAGAGGCAGAAACTTTAGCCGCAACTGTTAAGTTAGCGGATGAGTACGCGTTTACACACAATGCAAAGTTCACCCCGAGTAAAAGCTACCAGAAGGGTAGTTGAGAGGGCGGAGCGAGTCCGCCGGAAAAGCCAGAAAGTAAGCTGGGGACTAGTGAGGAGGATAAGGAAGACAGGAAGTGGTTTGGTAGGAAGTCTCCTGGGGTCGTATGCTATAATTGTGGGAAAGCTGGTCATTTTGCGTCCAGGTGTTTTGCCCCAAAGAAGGAGATGGGGAATGGAAAAACGACGACTCCAACTGGCTGTATTGAGCTGGCAAACAAACCGCTAGGGGAGAAGAGGTCTGATAGAGTTCAGGAAGGACACGAGAAATTTATTTCGGCTGGATTGGTGTCGGTGAAGGAGGGGTTAAACCCGGTTCCAGTACGGATCTGGAGAGACACTGGGGCTTGTCAGTCATTGATCTTAAAGAGTGTGTTAGACTTTAGTTCAGAGACCCAGACTGGGGAGGTCAGGGTGATAAAAGGTATTGGGAAAGGGACTGAAGCAGTACCTTTGCACCTGATGCACCTAAAAAGCGACTTGGTCTCCGGATCAGTCACAATAGGGGTGAGGCCCAAATTACCGATGAAAGACGTGGAGGTCTTACTCCGTAATGACCTTGCTGGCAGAAATGTGTACTCAGCATTAAAACTGACAAGCCAGCCTGCCAGCATTGAAGCCCCGCCCATGGACTCACAGGTTTATCCCGTTTGCGCAGTGACTCGGCGCATGTCCAGAAAGGCTGCCAAAGCGAATATAGATTTAGCTGAGACGTTTTTACCAGCCTTGTACCAGGAGGGGTTAGAAAGTGAGAAGAAGGAGCATAGTGAAACGGAAGGAAGTGAGGGAGTTGAGGTAGACTTATCATCAGCAAGGAAGGAATTTATACAGGCACAGGAATGAGACGAGGAGCTGATGGTTTTGACGGAGACAGCTCTCTCCGAAGCAGAATTGAAAAGGGAGCCAGTGGGCTATTATGTGAAGGAGGGAGTAATAATGAGGAAATGGAGACCAAGTACCATGCCCGCAGATGAGGAATGGGGGGTGGTGCACCAGGTGGTAGTGCTGAAAATTTATAGGGGCGAGATTTTTAACCTGGCCCACAAGATACCCCTCGGTGGACATTTTGGGGTGAGGAAAACAGTCGATAGAATCATGAAAGAGTTTTACTGGCCGAACATGAGGAATGATGTTATTGAGTATTGTAGCCGTGAGCCGACACAGTTACAGCCTATTAATATGTTAACAGCTTGCCACGATAAGCGAGCAGACCTAGTCGGTGTTATCACAAAAATTACTGAGGCTAGGGTGCCACCTGATAAGGGGAAAACCCATTTTGAAAAGATAAGTATGGTGCCGACCAGTTGGGAGAACTCTATTGTTTTGGCCAGCTTTGCTGATAAGGTCTCTCCCTTAACCCCTGAACAGAGCGAGCCACTGAGAAAGATAATTAACCGGCACGCACACGTATGTCCGGATGTCCCGAGGCGATGCAAAGAGCCGGTACAGGGTGTTGTTGTCACATCAGGTCAGCCTAATAAGCAACATCCCTATAGGATGATTAATTCAGTGACAAAAGGGCTAAAGAATGCAGAAGCGTATATTGACGATTTAGTGGTCTGGAGTGACACATGGGAGGAGCACATTGTGGCAGTAGAGGAACTGTTTAAACGGCTGTTTGAAGCCAGCCTGACAGTGAACCTCGCAAAAAGTGAATTCTGCCACGCGAAGGTCACTTATCTGGGATTTGTGGTAGGGTAGGGGCAGCTGGCACCGATGCAGGCTAGGGTGCAGGCTATCTCTGAAGTCCCCACCCCAACAGACAAGAGAGCCCTGAGAAGGTACTTGGGGATGGTGGGGTACTATCGGAAGTTTTGCAAAAACTTTGTAGATATTACCCTCCCTCTTACTAAGCTTTTGCCAAACAATGCGAAGTTTGCGTGGGACGACCTTTGTTGTATTTGTCCGGCACGGAAACCACTGATAACTTACACTGATCACAACCCATTTGTGTTTTTGGCCACTATGAAGGATAAAAACCAAAGGTTACTAAGTTGGAGCCTGGTCTTACAGGAATTTGATATTAAAATAAAACATATAAGAGGAACGGACAATGTGATTGCTGACTGTCTGTCAAAGTGTTGAAACTTAAAGTTTTCTGTATTAGCCGAATAGCTGATGACCCTGTATATTAGTGTGTATCTAATAATGTGCATTCATGCCCATGATCTTTACCCCGGTAAAAATCCTTTGAAGGGTAGGAGTGTGACGCCAACCCAAGTTATCAGACAATTGATGCTAATGAGAGAGATAAGAGAGACAATGGAGAAATGTTCAAAATGTTAATGAGAGAGGAGAGAGAGATTAACGGAAAAGAAACAATTCAGCTATTGACAGACCGGTTACTTTGAACCTGAACTGTTTGAAGTTGGATGGACAAGTGATACCCCAGCAGGGGGATAAAAAAAGCAAGTTCACTAAGCACGGACACACACCACGAAATTACGAGATAACGAGACCCTGGAAGGGCGGTGTGCCCCCACAAGTTGATGAGAGTTTGGAGATCCGGTTTGCGGGAACCAACCATAGACTCACAGGGTGTAAAGGTACGACTGGTGGGAACCTGGTGTGTGTGTCCACCCTTGCCTGGGTGCCGGGTTCACCGCGGAAGAACAGTCATATCCGGAATGGAAGGGTCACAGTCGGTGACCACAGCGGGATAGAAGACATAAAAGGGTCCGCCCGAAAAACAACTGCAAAGACATCAAAGGTCTGCCTGGATCAAACTGCAATCCCTCTCCCCTCTCTCCAACAGCACAACAGCGATTACTGCGAACTGTACTAAGCTGAACTGAACTCTGCATCACTTAAGACTGATCATTTTACCCCTAGACTGCGATAGAGCTTGGTTTGATTCCTAGTACCCTAGTTCTGTGTACATGTGTGTATTATCATTGCTAACCTGTTGCATTTAAAACCTTACGATTAGAGTACTGTGTTACTTATTTCTTTCATAAAACTTTATTATTTCCTAGTAATCCAGACTCCAGCGAGTGTTCCATTTCTGCTGGTTTGGTAACCCAGTTACCGGGTACGTAACAGAGTGTAGGAAGAAACCGGAGTACCAGGAGAAAACATCCATAGTCTCAGAGAGAACATACAATCTGCTTCCGGACAGCAGTGGAGCTGAGCCACCGGTAATAGTATTATACTGACCACAGTGCTACTGAACCCTTTAGTTGGAGGAAGTTTGTGTTTTCCAGTGGTGGATGTCAAGCCTTAGAGTAAGTTATTCTTCCTATATAGTTATTTTGTGAGATTAGCACGGGGTAAAATTATTTTTTCTCTACCATATCAAAAGGAAGATTGGACATAAATTCAGTGCAAAGCTGCACTGTCTCAGTCAAGAGTCAGGACCTGGTTCAACAAGACATTGAAATGTCAAAATGAGTCTCCAAATCATTCAGAACAGGAAAAATTAAATCAGGAAGCCACTGAGCCCACATTGAGTACAATATCCCATCAGTTCCACTCTGGTGCCAAAATCTCAGAATCCCGTCAATTGACTCTTGTGCCTATCCAATTGCACCCTGAGGTTTTTACCACCTCTACAGAAAATGAGTTCCACAATATAACTACACTGTGTAAAATAGTTTCTCTGCTCAAATCCCCTCAGGTTCTTTCATCCAATAATGCTTAAAGGACTAAACCCTGTCCTTGAACCATCACTAACTGGAATATCTTCACTTGAATTTTGATATTCTCATCGATAGTGGAGGTGCTGTTTTGGATTCTTTGTGATGACACTCTGTGCTGGTCCCAGGATAAAGTTCCTTATTTTTGTATTCTATTTGTGAAACAAAGGATCCAATATACTTTGCTAACTATTACATCCTGACTTTTTTTAATAATTTAGGCATGTGTTCACCCTCTTTCCCTCTACCCACTTGAGAACTGTGCAGATTAACATATACGAGAGCTATCCTTTGGCTCCTCCTACTTTCTTCAAACTCGAGGAGTAGCCGTGGGCACTAGCACGGGCCCCAGCTATGCCTACTTCTTTACTGGCCGTGTTTGAAGCCTTTACCATTAATACTCCCCAACTCTTTCTCCGCTACATTGACGACTGCATTGGTGATGCTTCATGCACCAATGTTGAGCTCGTTAATTTTATCAACTCTGCCTCTAACTTCTACTCTGCCCTCATATTAACTTGGTCCCTTTCTGACACCTCCCTCCCCTTTCTCAATCTTTGGGGATCCATGTCTGGACACAAACTGTCAACCGATATCTTTTATAAAGCTACAGATTCCCACGGTTATCTTGACTATATCTCCTCCAACCCTATTTCCTATAAAAATGCTATTCCCCTTTCTCTGTTTCTTTGCTTCCGCTGCATCTGTTCCGGGACGTTGCTTTCAAAAGAGTGGGTTTTCCATCCTTGACTATTGATGCTGTCCTCAATCACATCTCCTCCATTTCCTGAACATCCGTACTCACTCCATCATCCTGCCGCCTTTTTAGTGATAGAGCTCCTTTTGTCATTACCGACTATCCCTTCAGTCTCCACATCCAACGCATCATCCACCGAAACTCCGCCATCTCCGAACGGATCCTACCACTAAAAATATCTTTATCTGTCCCCTCTCCACTTTCTGCCAGGATCGCTCCCTTAGCGGTTCCCTTGCCCACTCCTCCTTCCCAACACTCATCCCTGCAAGCACCCTAAGTGCGACACCTGCACATAGCCTCCTCCCTGGCCTCCATTCAAAGCCCCAAAGAGTTCTTCCAGGTAAGACACTTCACCTGCAAATCTGCTGTGTTTACCTGTTGTGTCTGATGCTCCTGATGTGGCCTCTACATTAGCGAAACCTGTCATAATTGGGGGACCACTTCCACTCCATCCGTCACAAGCGGAACTTTCCAGTTGCTAAACATCTTAATTCCAATTCCCAATCCCATCTGACATGTCGACCCGTGGCCTCCTCTTGTGCCGAGATGAGGTGAACTGCAGGGTGGAGAAGCAACACCCTGTATTCTGTTACCTCCAACCTGACTGCAATTTCTGTTACTGGTTAAAAGGAAAATGTCTATCCTTACCTCTATTCCCCACTCTGACCTTTTCCCTCTTCTCACTTATCTACCGCTTCCCCTGGGTCCCTTCCTCCTTCCCTTTCTCCTGTGGTCCACTGGTGCATCCTCTTGGATTCCTTCTTCTCCAGCCCTTGTCCTTTCGCACCCACCTGGCTTCACTTGTCTTCCTTCCCCTCCACCCAGCTTTTTATTATGCCATCTTTCCCCTTTCTTCTCACTTCTGAAGAAGGGTCCCGGCCCAAAGTGCTGACTGTCCATTCGCCTCCACAAATGCAGTCTGACCTGCTGAGTTTCTGCAGCATCATTAGTTGCACAACTCCAAAGCAAGTGAAGGAAACACGAAGCCCCAGGAACATCAGATGATACATCTCCATCTGAGGAGAAGGGAGCTGTGGAATAAATCAGTGTTAATCACCCTAAAGCAGACAGTGCAAATAGATTTAAACGGCAATTAGAAGGAATTTTATGAAGGGAAAGTGGCCAAGAATATAATAAGATGACAGGGTTTGATTTAATAAAAAGGTGATGAGTGATTTTATGCAGCTCATTACTCACATCTTTAGATCTTGCTCTAGTATCTCCCCCCTGGTTCCAGAACCTGCTATTCTATCTCCTCCCTCTAGAATAGCTAATCATATCAACTCCAAGTTTATTATCAAAGTACATTCATGTCACTGTATACAATCTTGAGATTAATTTTCTTGCAGATATTACAAGAAAATAAAGAAATACAATGGAAAACTATATACAACAACAACTGACAAGCATTCATTGTGAAAAAGAGGATAAATCATGCCAATATTAAAATTTTACAAAGTAAACAAATAACTGTGAACATGAGCTGTAGTCCTTGAGAGTGAGTCTATAGGTTGTGGAGTCTGTTCAGCATTATGATGAATGAAGTTATCTACACCAGTTCAGAAGCCTGATGGTTTTAGGGTATTAACTGTTCCCGAACCTGGTGTATAACGGATATTCACTTGGTTTTTTGCTAAGCTTGTTCTCTGAACATCAGCTTCCACTTCTAAGATCAAAAGCAGTTGTAAGTAAACTTACATCTATATTGCTTTGTTCAACGTCTTGTCATAAAGGGAAATAATAAAAGGAAGTACGAGTTCTTAAAATGTATATGGAAATCAGTAATCAGTTTGAAGTTAAAACGAAGTATTGTCTATAGAACAGCTTTGTAAACAAACTGTGTATTTTGCAGATTCCCTGTCTGTGTAGAAGCAGATGCTTGTTACGATACATGCTATGTAACTGCTTATAAAACAATAGATTGTTTAATTTGAGTTGATTCAAACAGACAAGCTGACTCTTAGATTGTTAAGTTCAAGGAAACTTGTAGAAACCATGGATAATATCATTTAGCATATTAATAGCTGATGTGTTTCACAGCATTAATAGCATTAGTTGATGTCAATGTCTCCAAAAATGCTGTTAGACCACATGTGTAAAAAGATATCTAAGGAAATACCACATGCTTGTGAGGTCATCCGAGTGTGAGACAAAGAACATATATGTAGAGAACAGTTCAGGCTTATTAGGAATGAGGTAAGAAACATCAAGAAGAATCACGGAAGAAACACGGCAGGACTAGAATCCATTCCCCCAGCTGCAGTTCCCAAGATATATTACGTAATTCAGTATGGCTTTTTAGTTTAGGAATTGTATCTGTATTTTGGAAATCTTTGAGTTTAAGACATCTTTAATGTTTTGTGCTTTATGGTTTGTGTTTTAGAAATGGTTTATACTTTGGAAATGTTTTATAATGCTTCAAGATTCAATATAATGATTCCATCATTCCAGATAAGATAAAAATCTTCCATGAAAATTTTGAAATATTTCAGATAGAAATTCTTTGTGAGTTTTAAATATGTTTTTAAAAAGTGTTGTTTGGATTTAAGTGTGTATCACTGAAAATAAATTAACTGTGTTTAAAACTACTTTGTTAGCTGGATGTATCTTCTCCTTGGTACGGAGAGGGGAACCACCACTCAAATAGTGGGTATTCACAGCTAAACTCACTTTGGGGAATCCACCTTCCTACAGATGCTGCCTGGCCTGCTGCGTTCACCAGCAACTTTGATGTGTGTTGCTTGAATTTCCAGCATCTGCAGAATTCCTGTTGTTTGTCATTGAAGATTGGGTAGTTAGAATATTGTATAATCTCTCTTTAGTGTGGTGTTTATATACGATAGAGCTTAACATCTTCAGTTGACTTTAGAATTTTGCGGTCAGCAAACCCGATACCATCACAGATGGTGTGGGACCTAAGGCCACTCTATCCTCTACCTAATGGTAGAAGCAAGAAGAAAACATTGCCTGGATGGTGCGAGTCCTTGATGATGGATGCTACACTCTTGTGGCAGTGTTGCTTGTAGCTGTGCTTAATGGTGGGGAGGGTTTTGCCTGAGATGGACTGGGCTGTGTCTATCACTTTCTGCTCATCTTGGAGCAGAGGTCACGAGTGTACATTTTCCTCTGGAAGACAGCACCTTTGACAAAGTTGCACGGGTTCCTCTAGCAAAGGATGTCCTGGAGCTCAGCAAAACCATTCTCCATCAGGCTGTGGTGAAACTGCCTGTTACCCTCTGCAGACCCATGGGACAGCTCAAACAACCAGACAGAGACCAGCCTGAAGTCTGAGAACCCTTTCTGTAGCATCCGTGAGAAGATTAGCTTCGTTTGTCACCTGTACCTCGAAACATATATTGAAGTGTGTCATTTGTGTCAAAGACAAATAATTCAAAGACACGTTGGGGGCAGCGTGCAAGTGTGGGTGTGATGGCAAGTGCTGATGGGGAGGACCAGTGATCTCTGAGGTTGCTGGGCCCAGAGATCGAAGGCCAATGACTCAGTCAAGGATGGCAAGAGCTGGGGTCAGGAGTCCATGCGGAGCAGGTCCGGGGACCCAAGGTCATTCAGCAGATCTGGAAATCTGAGACTGGTCAGAGGGTACGGATGTTGGACTCCAGTGATCCCCGAGGATAGAGGCTGGTGCTGAGAATGAAGACCTGCGATTCCTGAGGCCAAAACCCAAGGTCGGCAGGCTCTGACGATGAGGGTTGCTGATCCTCGATGGCCAGGGTGTGGGGGTGTGAGTAAGAAAGGATTTGTTTTGCTGATGTTGTGTCTGTCTTGTTATATATTGTTCTGCTGAACATTGTGAGCATGCCATGTTGGCACCAGAAGCACGACAACACTTGCGGGCTACTCCCAGCACGTCCTCCTTAATGCTGAGGAAGCACCTCACTGCACGCTTTGATGCACCTACAGACTAATAAACCAGATCCAGGCTTACGGAGGCTGGCGTCAGCAGGGAAAGACCGAGGCTGTGCCCCAAGGGGGTGGGAATAAAATCTGCAAGTATGCCCCCTCAAACAACGTGGTCTGGCATTCAGTCTCAAAGCCCCCAAACAGTACCTGACAATGGCCCACTGAGAGCAGGCAGAGAGAATTCCAGTGTGGCCCTCTGCACTCTCAAATCCACGCCTGTCAACTTTAATTTATTTCAAGCAGTAACTCAGTTTGTTTTTCCCTTTATACGCGGTGTGGTTGGGGGGGAGGAAATAATGGTTTCTTGGCTGCTCTTGCTGTCAGACACACTTCCATTCAGCACCATTCTACTCAACGTGACACTTCTCTTCACGAGACAGAATAAAAACCGGCAAGATCCTGACCCTGTCAATACCAGCGCCAGGAATTTCACAGCACTCCCCCTGAACACTCGTTCCAGTGGCTCAGCAGAAGCAGGAAAGGATTCACATCCGCTGCTGAAGGGTCTCAGCCCAAAACATCCACTGTTTATTCCTTTCCAGGGGTGTTGCCTGAGGCCTACTGAGTTCCTCCAGCATGTTACGTGTGTTTCACATTTTAAAAAGATCAAAATAAGCTTTATTCACAATATTTTTCTCTCCTTTTCTCTCACCCCCACCTCTCTCTCTCCCCCAGACTGTTTCAATGACTCTGTAGTTTGATGTTTTGCTTTCCATGTTTTCCACTTGTTTTGTTATGCTGTTTGCGTGATTTGTTCAGTTTTTTTTGCACTTTGGGTGTTTGATGTTTTCCGTGAATGGTTTCCATAGTGTTTCTTTGTTTCGTGGCTGTCTGTGGGAAGACAAGTCTCAGGGTTGTATACTGCATATATACTTTGACAATAAACGTACTTTGAATCTTTGAAGTTCAGAAACTAAACAGCACACATGGCAATAATGGGTGCAAATCAGCGGACAGGTGCAATGTACAACAGTGCACACTGAGGTGACGCAAAATGGAACATTAAAGTGACAGTAACGGAAGAATTGAGAACATGGCGGTACCAACAGGAAGGAGAGGTGAAAGAGGTGATTGGTTCAGGAGTCTGAAAGCAGTGGGGAAGAAGCTGGCCTTAAGTCTGGACACTTGGGCTTTTAAGCTCCTGTATCTACCTCTAGAAGGTGGAAGAGAGAAGAGAGAATGGCCAGAGCAGCAGGCATTTTTGACAATATTGTCACTGATTCTGAGAAAACTGCTTTGATTGCCAGTGGCTGTGGGACTTTATCTTGCCCCTAGTGGGAGGGGATTTGCTGCCCTGCCCCACACCACTTTGCCCCATTGCTTCTCCCTGGCCATCTTAGGAAGAGTTCATTGGGAACACCTTTTTCCTGGCAAGTCCACAACAGACACGTGGAGGGTGTTTAAATATCAATTGCACAGAGTACAGGAAAGGTATGTTCCTGTTGGAAGGAAGGACAGGGATGGAAAGATAAGAGAACCTTGGATGTCCAGACAGTGATGAATTTAGTCAAGAAGAAAAAGGAAAAGTATGTTGAGCTTCAGAAGGTAGGCTCAAATGAAGAACATGAGGAGAATAAAGAAACCAGAAAAGAACTAAAGAAGGGAATTATGAAAGCCAGGAGAGGGCCATTTAAAAAAAAGTCCTTGGCAAGTCTGATTAAGGTGAATCCCAAGGCATTCTATACGTACCTCACTAGGGAGAGGGTGAAGCCACTTAATGATAAAGGGGGGAACATTTGCTTGGATACAGAGAATGTGAGTGAGTTACTTAATGAGTACTTTGCTTCAGTATTTACCAAGGAAAAGGATATGGAGGACCAGGAAATCAGTGCTGAGTGTATAGATACGTTAGGGTGTTTACAGGTCAAGGGGGAGTAAGTATTGGGCACCCTAATGAGTATTAAGGTGGATAATTCCCCAGGGCCTGATGCAATATACCCAGGTTATTGAAGGAGGCAAGAGACGATATTTCTGGGGCCTTGACTAGTATAGGAACTATAGACCGATATTTCACGTCTGCTGTAAGGTAATTGCTGGAGAAAATTCCGGTCGGATTCAGAACTGGCTTGCACATAGAAGGCAGATGGTAATGGTTGTGCTGCCCAAACTATCGCAGGGAACTGGATGAGTGGTAACTTGGCAAAGGTGTACAAGATGGTAAGAGGCATAGATCGAGTGGCAATTAGAGTTTTTTCCCAGGTTGGACATGGCTAATACAAGGGGGCATAACTTTAAGGTGCTTGGAGGAAAGTTTAGGGGATTACGATGTCGGAGGCAAGTTGCTTTTTATTTACACAGAGGGTGGAACGCACTGCCAGGGCTAGTGGGAGAGGCAGAAACATGAGGGACGTTTGGAGACTCTCAGATAGATGATCGAGAAAAGGAGGGTTACGTGGGAGGAGAGGGGTAGATCAATCTTGGATTAGGTTCTAAATTCAGCATAACGTGGTGGGATGAAGGGCCTGTGCTGTGCTGGCTTGTTCGATGTTCTAATTCAAGAGGCTGTCTAAATGTCTCTTTAATGCAGTAATAATATCCAGCTCCAGCCTCCAGAACCCCCTCTGGCAGCATATAAAATAACATATTTCCCGCTCCAATCCTCTTTAAAACTCATTCCTCTGCCCTCTCATTTGCAAATACTCCTACCATGGAAAAAAATATTGTAATTATCTACCCAATCTATGGTTCTTGTGATTCTCTGTCAGGTATCTATCAGTCTCTCCCAGTTCGGAGAAAGCAAACCCAGCCTATCCCCTCTCACCCTGTAATTACAGTTCTCCAATACAGGCAACAACCTGGTGAATCTTCTCCAGTATAACTACATCCTTCCTACAGTGTGGTGATCCGAACTAGACACAGCTCTCCATGTGAGGTCTAGCCAATATTTTGTAAACTTCCTCAACCACAAAGCATTCTGCAGATGCTGGAAACCTTGAACAAAAGTGCTGGAGGAACTCACCGTTCGGGAAGCTTCTGCGGAGACAGAGGGACAGTCAGTGATTCAAGTTGGGACTCTGCCTCAAGAGGGCAGACTCCATCACTGAGGGCACTCACCATGCCCTCTTCTCATTACTACCACCAGGGAGGAAGTACAGGAGCCAGAAGGCCCTCACTCGAATCCTGAACAGTCCATGGCTCATTATTCATTCCAAATTATTTTTATGGGTATTCGATAGATTTTGTCTTTGCATTGAACTGCTGACTCAGAACAGCCAAGCTCATGTCATATGTTGATCTCAGAATCACAGTTCTGATTCAAAATCTTGACGACAATCCTCAACAGTGTCTTTGCTGATACAAATGCTGCTCGATGTAGGGGTTCTTGATTGGTCGTCGCTCAGGGTTTCGACCTACAACTTCGACAGTTCCTTTCTTCCCACTGATTTTGCTCAGCCCGCTGTGTGTCCTCCAGCAGATGGTTTGTAGCTCTAGATTTCAGCACCTGCAATCTCATGTCTCCGTTGTGAGAACAGAGGTGGGAAGTGGAGGGAGGTTTGAGCAACAATGGGGGGGGGTCCACATTCTGGTGGGGCAGTATTGTTGCCCTGAAGAAGTGCACCCAAGCGATGAAATTCCATGGGTAGCGTAGACGATAGTGTTTTCTCGTAGATGCTGCCTGAGCTGCTGAGTTCCTCCAGCAGTTTGTGTGTGTTACGTTGGGATACGTCTGTTAGGCTAGAATTACTATGTCAGCATCTTAGTTCGGAATTCTACACTACTGTCCCACAGACCTTGAAGAAACTCTTCCTCCTCAGTGTAAATACCCCTCTGTGCAACTGGGTGTTGGACTTCCTAACCAACAGCCCTCAGACAGTCAGATGTACAACCGTCCCTCTCTCCTCATCATCCTCAACACAAGCGCCACCCCCAACAACGACCGTGTGCTGAGCCCATTGGCTCACACCTGAGTAACCACATTGTCAAGTTCGCTGATGACACGGCAGCAGTGGGGCTCATCGCCAACAACGATGAGATGGCATACAGAGAGGATTAGGAAGAGCTCGGGGCCCAATGCCAGGCAAATAGCCTCTTCCTCAGTGTCAGCAAGACAAACAAGATGGTTATTGACTTCAGGAGAACTCGCACCACTCACACACCTCTTTACATCGGTGGCACGGCAGTGGAAACTGTGAACAGTTTCAAACTCCTGGGAGTGCACTTCACACACGACCTTTCACGGTCCCAGAACACATCCTAACCGGTCAAGAAAGCTCACCAATGCTTCTACCTTCTGAGCAGGCTGAAGAGAGCTGGACTTTGCACGTCCATACTCATGTTGTTCTACAGATGTGCAGCAGGGGGCACCCTAACAAGCTGTGTCACTGCTTGGTATGGGAACTGCAGCAGACAGGAAGGCTCTACAAGGTAGTCAAAACTGTCCAAACCATCACTGGCACCAGCCTACCCGCCATCAAGGACATATATACAGAAAGGTGCTGGTATTATCATGAAGGATCCCATCCACACTACTCATGGTCTGTTTGTCCCACAACCGTGAGGGAGGAGGCTACACATCCACGCCAGGAGCACAAGACTCAAAACTAGTTCATTTCACCAACAACTAACACCGATCAACACCTCCTCCCACAAATCCACCCCAACACACCACTATTTTATAATTTCCTGTCGGAGTCAGCTTTTATAGAACATTCCTGTTCCTAATGTCACTTTATTGACATAGAACCAATCCATGTATAGAAGCTCTTCTTTTTTACTACTGTGTTCTTGATCTTATTGTGTGTGTTTTTTTTTTGGGCTGCATTGCATCTGGAGTAACAATTATTTGTTCTCCTTTACTTTTGTGTACTGGAAATGACATTAAACAATCCTGAATCTTGTTTCTCCATTTCATTTTCTTCGAAGATGCTTCCTTGCAATGTAGGAAGAAATTCATGTCTTTGAGGAATGCCATCAATCTCATACTCACAACTTTCGTTCTACAAACTACACCATCACACACCCAACTCCACCCCGACTCTCCTGCAATCTACTCATACCAAGGGTAGTCTATAGTAAACCAATTGATCTACCACCTTTGGCATGTGGGAGGAAATCAGAGCACCCAGACGGAAGACACTTGATCGAGGAAAGAACTGGCAAACTCCACACAGACAGCACCCAAGGTCAGTTTGAACCAGGGTTGGAGATATGAGGCACAAGTTATCTGATGTTCAGATATTCTGCCATGTCACTATTTTGTGCTCCTGCTTCAAAATCAGCTGGTTCTGATCCCTTACTGACTAGCAACGGGAATATAGATATTCTCCCTCCTCCAGCTAAAACTTTACTTCTGTTAAAATTGTTAGGTTGGGGCGGGTATTGGGGAAATGAGGAACAAGAACTAGTCAATGAGGTCTGGGGAACAACAGCGCTTGGAACAGGGATGGGAGAGGAATGAGGGACGGCATTTGAAGTTGCAGATTTAGTAAAAGTTGGGAACAGAGCCAGTGATCGTCTGAGATCAAGGATTCCATCAGGACTTTGGTGGGGTGTTGAGTAGAATGATGAAAATTAAGAATGAGGAAACATTTATTTGAACTGTTTATGAATGTTATTTTATTGTAACTTATTGTCGCTTTTCGTAGTCTTGCCCGATACTGCTGGCACAGAAACAACAGATTTCACCAGACAAGTCAGTGATGATTAACCTGATTCCTGTTACTGTAGAGACAGAGATAAAGAGGTTAACTTTGTCACATGTACATCGAAACATACAGTAAAATGTATCGATCGTATCAAATCAAATCAGTGAGGATTGTGCTGGGCAGCCCACACGTGTCGCCACACTTCCGGCACCAACACAGCATGGCGCAACTCACTAAGTGCATGTCTTTGGAGTGCGTGGGAAGCTGGAGCGGAGAAAACCCACGCGGTCACGGGAGAATATAAACTCCTTACGGACAGCAGCAGGATTTGAACCCTGATCAGTGACTGCAGCACCGTAAAGTGATGTACTAACCGCTACACAACCATTCTGTCCCCTACGCTACTGTGTTCCCACATTAATTAATACACGATTATCCTTCAATCTATGCACTTTTCTGGGTACTTAGGTGGCTTTTGGACATGTCTAGTTCTCCCAAAGACAGTAAATGAGCCCCTTGATAGCCTGGTCCATAAATCCCCTTAAACATTCCCCAAGGATTGCTGCACAAGGAATTCTGAGGGCACAATTGTCATTCACATCATGAGGGGCCCAGATGAATATTACAGTTAAGTGAAGTGGCCTGGAAATAATTTCTATTACATGACACTAAAGGGAAAAATAACTGTTCCTTATCCTTAAATTTCTTTAGGAAAGTGAGTAAAGTTTACAGTGAAATAAAGTTGCCATCTTTGTAGAGTAGGTTTATACAGGACAGAACAACATTGTGGGCCGAAAGGCCTGTTCTCTGCTACACTGCTGTCTGTTCTATCTGGAATGAGTGTATTTCGTCCAACTCTTTCTGAAGCCATTCCAGCTGAGAGGACAGGTGGTCATAAACAGATGGAATAATAAATACAATGATAAACAAAACTTTACACAGTAATTTAGGTGTAATTTCTAATATTACAGAGCCACTAATAATATCCATGGATTTATACTACCGTATTGTCATTTTCCAATGGTCTATATTATCATTTCTCCTTTGCTATTCTGATTTGACTTCAAAGATTCATTCAACATCAATTTAACTTTAAGGACTCACAATCCCCTTTGCTGATTTTGTTTCAAAGTTTCAATAACCACAGATTTATTTCTATAGATTGAGACTCAACATATTCTAACATAGAAACATAGAAACATAGAAAATAGGTGCAGGAGTAGGCCATTCGGCCCTTTGAGCCTGCACCACCATTTATTATGATCATGGCTGATCATCCAACTCAGAACCCCACCCCAGCCTTCCCTCCATACCCCCTGACCCCCGTAGCCACAAGGGCCATATCTAACTCCCTCTTAAATATAGCCAATGAACTGGCCTCAACTGTTTCCTGTGGCAGAGAATTCCACAGATACACCACTCTCTGTGTGAAGAAGTTTTTCCTAATCTCGGTCCTAAAAGGCTTCCCTTCTATCCTCAAACTGTGACCCCTCGTTCTGGACTTCCCCAACATCGGGAACAATCTTCCTGCATCTAGCCTGTCCAATCCCTTTAGGATTTTATACGTTTCAATCAGATCCCCCCCTCAATCTTCTAAATTCCAACGAGTACAAGCCCAGTTCATCCAGTCTTTCTTCATATGAAAGTCCTGCCATCCCAGGAATCAATCTGGTGAACCTTCTTTGTACTCCCTCTACGGCAAGGGTGTCTTTCCTCAGATTAGGGGACCAAAACTGCACACAATATTCCAGGTGTGGTCTCACCAAGGCCTTGTACAACTGCAGTAGTACCTCCCTGCTCCTGTACTCGAATCCTCTCGCTATAAATGCCAGCATACCATTTGCCTTTTTCACCGCCTGCTGTACCTGCATGCCCACTTTCAATGACTGGTGTATAATGACACCCAGGTCTCGTTGCACCTCCCCTTTTCCTAATCGGCCACCATTCAGATAATAATCTGTTTTCCTATTTTTGCCACCAAAGTGGATAACTTCACATTTATCCACATTAAATTGCATCTGCCATGAATTTGCCCACTCACCCAACCTATCCAAGTCACCCTGCATCCTCTTAGCATCCTCCTCACAGCTAACACTGCCACCCAGCTTCGTGTCATCCGCAAACTTGGAGATGCTGCATTCAATTCCCTCATCCAAGTCATTAATATATATTTTATTCCAAATTCCAAAAGCCAACTCAAAGTTGTCAGCTATACTTAATTTATTTGCCATATTTTGCTGTGAGTTGTTCTCAGTGGGTGTAAAATTAAAACTTCTCTGCTTCCACCACCTTCCTTTCAAGGTCAAGACCAAAATTACAGAGGTTTACAGATCACCAGGCTCACGTTAATGGTCATGTTTTTCTCTTGATCTCAGAGGATGGTCAAACTGTTTCCAAGTCTGGTACAACTCCACTGCCAAGATTCAATGATACTTTCTGTGGAAACCTCGAAGCTGCTTCACGAGCACCCGATAATCCCATCAAACATTCCACCCTGCGCAGGTACATGTGGTGAAGTTGCCAATCTCCAGTTGTACATTGCCAAGAATTTTCTCAGACAAAATATTCTCAAATTAATGAGCATATCGTTAAATACTAGTCACCCTATTCACGATCAATAAATGGACAAGGTGGTGAGATGATGGCCAGATTACCGTTGCAACAAACAAACTCAAAATTACTGGGTTGTAAGAAAAAATATGCTAGTTTTAAGTATACACCAATGCTGCCATTTTCCTCAAATTCCTCTCTCGAAATGAATCCGAAGAGGATACAGCCAAGTGTAGATGCAGACAGGTTTCGCACCCTGTGAGAAGTCTCTCCCACCTCCATTTTAAATCACTGCCCTATTCTTGTAACTTGTTCCACATAACCTTGAATTTTGGATGACAGGGAAAGTCAATCTGTTGGAAGCTTCAGAAAATAAATTGAGGAATTTATGACAGAGATCTCTGCCAGTGACTTGTTCTTCCTTGGTGATCAGATTATACTCAATAAGTCAGATGTGTGATTGCTAACGTCCTGACCAGTTTCTGACCAGTGACTGTGGGACTTGAAATGGGCACATGACACCTCTGTAGAGGATGTACTGCATGGGAACCATTAATTATAAAGTGTTACTGGCTTCCCACATTTCTTTATTGAAATATTATACACAATTCCTTTGCTGCTTTACACTGGGATTCCATTCACACTGGTGAGTTTACGTAGAATTACTCTCTGCACAACACAGTTACTCACACGTTTAAGATAAACATTTTAATAATGGAGTTCAAATTTTACATGAACTTGTTAAACACTTCATTACCAAAGGAATTTCACCCCATTAGTAAGCTCAGACACTATATGATCTATTCAACAATGCACAGTGTGGTTCATTGGCCACATTCACAGGAGGGAACAATCCATAGGTGATGGTATGCTGACTAGTACCAATACTTAACCAGATCATTGCCCGCTGTCCTTCGATCCTGGATTCAGACACAGAGGGAATCCCCAAAGACTTGCATTTATGGCGTGTTCTTCACCACTGCAGAGAGATCCTGATCAGGCAGGGAGTTGGGCTGAGGAATGGCAAATGGATTTCAACTTAAAGTGTGAGGTGATACATTGTGGCTGCTGAAACCAGGGCAGGGCCTATACAGTGAATTGCAGAACACAGACAAGTGTTGTGGAGCACAGGGACCTGGATTCACAAGTGCACAGTTCTCTAAACCAGCTGTGCAAGAAGACAGCAGTGAAGAAGCCGCTGAGCAGAATGGCTTTCATCAGTCAAGATATGGAGTTCAGGAGTGGGGCCATTATGCTGCAGTAACACAAATCACTGGTGAAGCCCCAGTTGGAGCATCGTATACAGCTCTGGTCACTCTGTTATTGGAGACGGACTGTGGAGCTGGAGAGAGTGCAGAAGGGACGAGTGAGGACTCTGCCCAAACAAGAGAGATGGAGTTATAGGGAGAGATCGCCTTGCTAGATCTTTATTCCTTTGACAGTCGGAGAGGTGGCCTCAGAGAAGTTTATAAAATCTGTATTCTGTGGGATATGGATAAGGTGGACTGTCAGGGTCTTTCCCCAGGTTTGGGGAGACCAAAACCTGAGGACACAGATACAAGATAAGAAGAGAAAGATTTAACACAGAGGGCAGTGAATACCTGGAATGAGCTGCCAGAGGAAGTGGTCAAGATGGTACAATTACAACATCTAAGAGATATTTTGATAACTTCATAGAAGGGGGGAGGGGGCTTGGAAGGTTATGGGCCAAACATGGACCATTGGGACTGGCAGGGAGGATGCTGTGGTCGGTGTTGACAAGCTGGGCTGAAGGTCTGTTTCTGTGCTGTATTACCCTATGATTCCAATTCCCAAAACATCCCAGGTCAATCAGAGCCAAAAAAGTACATTAAGTTGTAGCAAAAGGTGAGCAATAGTTTACAATCTTCAATAGAAATGCATTGTAAGAAAAGGGTAAGGTTTCAATGTGATTACAGAAATAAACACTGCGTATAATGTATACCATCTGTAAAATACCTTGCAGTTACTCCTTACAGCATCTCCAAAGTCCTCAGTCTCTACCACCAAGGAGGACAAGGAGATTCAGGGTAATACACTCAGTGACCACTTTATTAGGTAAACCTGCTTGTTAATGCAAGTATCTTGTCAGCCAATCATGTGTCATAGTTATAGTCATAGTCATAGTCATACTTTATTGATCCCGGGGGAAACTGGTTTTCGTTACAGTTGCACCATAAATAATAAATAGTAATAAAACCATAAATAGTTAAATAGTAATATGTAAATTATGTCAGGAAATAAATGTGGCGGCAACTCACTGCATAAAAATATGCAGACATGGTCAAGAGGTTCAGTTGTTGTTCAAACATCAGAACGGAGAAGAAAAGTGACTTTGACTGTGGAATGGATGTTGGTGCCAGACGGGGTTGTTTGAGTATTTGAGAAACTACTGATTTCCTGGGATTTTCACACACAGTCTCTGGAGTTTACAAAGACCGGTGTGAAAAGCTAAAAAACGTCCAGTGAGCAGCAGTTCTGTGGGTGAAAAGTCTTTGTAAATGAGAAAAGTCAGAGGAGAATGGCCAGACTGGTTCAAGCTGACAGGAAGGTGACAGTAACTCAAATACCCACATGTCACAACTGTGCTACACAGGAGAGCATCTCTGAATGCACAACACATTGAACTTTGAAGTGGTTGGGCTACAGTGGTGGAAAACCACACCAGGTTCCACTCCTGTACCTAATAAAGCGGCCAGAGTGTTAATATTCAGTTCAGCTGTTTTTGACTGTACAATGCAACAGTGCTGTTAGGCTTCAGAAATTTCCATTTCCCAATTTTAAATAGCTTGCATTCGATGAGCTATCCTTAATCAGTTGGTTTCCATCATCTCTGTTCTCCAACAAATGCTTCGATTGAAAGAGATTTAAAATATGTTTGACTTCAACCAGCCATAAAAAGCATATCTCTGCTTTCAGAGACCTCATACTGGGGCTTTCAGTGAACAAGGGTGATGAAGCAATGGAGGTTAATGCTTGAACTGCACCTCTGATAAAGGGATGAGATGGAAAATCAGCAGTGCAATTTATTTCGCAATTCATGCACATCCGTATTTCACGCTGGGCTCCTGAAAACCATGCAGTATCACCGACGCACAAAGTACAGATAGTACAGAGCAGGGAGAAGCACATTACGACGTTCCATTCAAAGTAAGTTTATTACCAAAGTACGTACATGCCACCATTTACAACCCTGAGATTCATTTCTTGCAGGCATACTCAGAAAATCCAGGAAACACAATAGAATCAATGAAAGACCGCACCAATATGATGGACAAAAAAAAGCATGCAAAAAACAACAAACTGTGCAAATATGAAAGAGAAAAGAAGAAATAATAATAATGAATAAATAAGCAACAAATATTCAGAATATGAGATGAACAGCACTGTGAAAAAGGTTATTGAAAAGCACAAGTCCAGAGATGGATACAAGAAAATTTCCAAGTAACTTGATATCCTTTGGAGTACAGTTAAGTCAATAATCAAGAGATAGAAAGAATATGGAACAGCTGTAAATCTGCCTAGAGCAGGTTGTCCTCAAAAACTGAGTGACCACTAAGCCACTAAGAGAACTATGACAACTCTGGAGGAATTACAAGCTTCAGTGGCTGAGATGGGAGAGACTGCACATACAGCAACTGTTGCCCGAGTGCTTCATCAGTCGTAGCTTTATGGGAGAGAGGCAAAGAGAAAGCCACTTTTGGGGGAAAAAACTCACATGAAATCTTGGCTAGAGGTTGCCAGAGGGCATGTGTGAGACTCTGAAGTCAACTGGAAGAATGTTCTATGACCTGGTGAAATCAAAATTGAGCTTTTTGGCCGTCACACTATATTTGGTGTAAGCTAACCACAGCACATCATCAAAAACACACCACCCCTACCGTGAAGCATGGTGGAGGCTGCATCATGCTGTGGGGATGCTTCACTGCAGCAGGCCCTGGAAGACTTGTGAAGATCGAGGGTGAAATTAATGCAGCAAAATATACAGGGAAATCCTGAGAGAAAACCTGATGCAGTTTGCAAGAGAACTGCGACTTGGGACAGGATTTGTTTTCCAGCAAGACAAAGACCATGAACACAAAGCCAAAGCTACACAGGAATGGCCTAAAAACAGCAAAGTTAATGTCCTCGAGTGGCCAAGTCGGAGTCCAGACCTCAATCCAACTGAGAATTTGTGGCTGGACTTGGAAAGGGCTGTTCACCCATGATCCCCATGCAGTCTGACAGAGCTTGAGAAGTTTTGTAAAGAAGAATGGGGGGAAATTGCAGTGTGCAGATGTGCAAAGCTGATAGAGACCTATCCGCACAGACTCAGGGCTGTAATTGCTGCCAAAGGTGGATCTACTAAATACTGACTTGAAAGGGGTGAGTATGAATTATTTTCAGTTTAACAATTGTAATAAATTTAGACCAATTTGTAGAAATTTGTTTTCACTTTGACACAAATGACATTTTTCTGTTGATGTGTTTCAAAAAAGGATAAATTAAATCCACTGTGAATGACCGTGGTAAAACAATAAAACATGAAAATTTCCGGAGGGGGGACGGGAAAGAGGATGGCGAGGGGAGTGGATGGAGAGGAGGGAGGGGTGGAAGAAAAAAGAAGAGGAGTGTGTGATGAGAGGCAAGGGAGCGGTGAAAGGAGGGGTAGTGGAGAGGAGGGAAGAGGAGGTTAGAGAAAGGGGGAGGAGAGGGTAGATCGAGAGGGGGAAGGTGAGAGAGGAGGGAGAGGGGGAGATGGGTGGAGGGTGGGTGGAAAGGGAGGGGCTTGGGGAGAGGGTCAGGGAGTGAGAGGGCAGGAGGGAGTGGGGGAGAGGGTGAGTAGGAGGAAAGAGAAAAGGAGAGGGAAGGAAAGGGACTGACTGTGGTGGGTGGGGGAGAGAGACGGATGGTCTGTCTGTCTGCCTGTGCCTTTGCTCCCAAGTGCCACATTCCCATTTTGTTGCCCAACAGACCTGAGAGCACACCAACACACACAAAATGTTGGAGGAACTCAGAGGCCAGACAACACCTATGGAAAAGAGCAAACAGTTGGTGCTTTGGGTTAAGACCCTTCACCAGGACAGGTATGTGAAAACGTGGGAAGACGGAAATGGATCTCTGTGTGTGCATGCGTGCATTTCTGTGTGTGCGTGCGTGTGTGTGGCTTTGGATTTCCAGCATCTGCAGATTTTTCTGATGTTTTAGAGAGCATATCAGATTGGTTCTGTTTGAATGTTGTAATTTGATACTGGATCGCAAACTGAACAAAAGTAACCTGCCTGCTTGGAGCCTACAATTTTTCTGCTGCAGTCCCAGCACCAAACCTTGCATACCCCACTAGTCACTGCCTACCATTCTGAAAAGGACCCATTAATCCCTACTCTTTGTTTCCTGTCTGCCAACCAATTTTCTATCCATGTCAGAACCCTACCCCCAATACTATGTGCTCTAATTTTGCCCACTAATCTCCTATGTGGGACTTTATCAAAGGCTTTCTGAAAGTCCAGGTACACTACATCCACTGGCTCTCCCTTGTCCATATTCATAGTTAGATCCTCAAAAAATTCCAGAAGTTTAGTCAAGCATGATTTCCCCTTCGTAAATCCATGCTGACTTGGACCTATCCTGCTACTGCTATCGGAATGTGTCGCTATTTCATCCTTTATAATTGACTCCAGCATCTTCCCCACCAGGGATGTCAGGCTAACTGGTCTATAATTCCTTGTTTTCTCGCTCCTTCTTTTCTTAAAAAGTGGGATAATATTAGCTACCCTCCAATCCACAGGAACTGATCCTGAATCTATAGAACATTGGAAAATGATTACCAATGCGTCCACGATTTCTGGAGTCACCTCCTTAAGTACCCTGGGGTGCAGACCATCAGTGCTGCGCTGTCTCACCCCCGGGACAGACGACGTTGCGCTGTCTCACTCCCGGGACGGATGGTATTGCGCTGTCTCACCCCCGGGACAGACGACGTTGCGCTGTCTCACTCCCGGGACGGATGGTATTGCGCTGTCTCACTCCCGGGACGGACGGTATTGCGCTGTCTCACCCCCGGGACGGATGGTGTTGCACTGTCTCACTCCCGGGACGGATGGTATTGCGCTGTCTCACCCCCGGGACAGACGACGTTGCGCTGTCTCACTCCCGGGACGGATGGTATTGCGCTGTCTCACTCCTGGGACGGACGACGTTGCGCTGTCTCACCCCCGGGACGGATGGTGTTGCACTGTCTCACTCCCGGGACGGATGATGTTGCGCTGTCTCACTCCTGGGATAGACGACGTTGCGCTGTCTCACTCCCGGGATGGATAGCATTGCGCTTTCTCACTCCTGCGGCTGGAGGAATTTCTTTAGCCAGAGGGTGGTGAATCTGGAATTTATTGTCACAGGCGACTGTGGAGGCTAAGTCATTCGGTACATTTAAAACGGAGTTTGATAGATTCTTGACTAGTCAGGGCGCCAAAAGTTATAGGAAGAAGGCAGGAGAATGGGGTTGAGAGGGATAATACATCAGCCATGATGGAATGGCAGAGCAGACTCGATGGGCTGAATAGCTAATCCTATGTTTTATGGTTCCAAAGCACTTTGTAGACAAGGATATTCTTCTGAAGCAAAGTCACTGCTGTGCCAGAGGTAACAGCATCTGGTCCTTACACAGCAAGTTCCCATCGAAGAATCAGATTGTAATTCATTGATGGATAGACACTGATGAGGCACGATGGAAAACAGCCCAGCTCTAATTTAAAACAGAACCCTTCTCATATTACTATAGATCAAGGATTAAAGTATTCCATTGGAATCCGGAGCCAAGCATTCAGTTCCCACCAGGGTGCTGGAGAACAGCTACAAGAGGCACTTCACAAACACAAGAGATATCCAGAGAACATACACAAAGTACTGGAGGAACTCAGCAGGTCAGGCAGCATCTATTGAAATGAATGAACAGTCAACATTTTAGGCCGAACCCCTTCATCAGGACTGGTCCAAAGCATCCCAGTCCAAAACTATTTATTCCTCTCCGTAGACGCTGCCTGACCTGCTGAGTTCCTCTAGCATTTTGTATCTACAAGAGGAATGTCTTGGGAAGGCAGCATTCACATTGTAGGCTCTGCCATCAGGACACAAACAAGAGAAAATCTTTGTGTTTGAAGGCCTCAAAATCCCCGGCTTTGCCTGCCGTTGGTGACCGAGAAGGAGGTCGAATCGTTCGGATAGAGATGGTGCTCAGCACTTGGTGTCGGAGAGCTGATCAGAGCTCGAAGTTTTCGGATGACTCAGAATCGGATTGTGGTTGGCATGGCAGGGAGAGTATTTCTTCCTTCTCCCGTCTGTGTGAGATGTAGGACATTTGAGAGACTTTGAACTTTTTACTATGCTCATGGACTTCTTCATCAAGTTATGGTATTGTTGCACTGTTGTAACTATATGTTATAATTATGTGGTTTTGTTAGTTTTTCTCAGTCTTGGTCTGTCCTATATTTTGTGATATCACACCGGAGGAATATTGTATCATTTCTTAATGAATGCATTTACTAAATGACAATAAAAGAGGACTGAGTGTCTTCATAATCTAAAAAAAATAGGGTTAAATGTCTCAGATTACAAGGATTAAATGCCATTAAATTAATGAGTTTGTCCCAACATCATGGGATGAAGGGTCTGTTTCTGTTCTATGTCCTGAACTAGAACATCACCCAGAGCATAGCACGAGTGACAACACATCATCTCCATGGACACGTACTGGTGTGCTCTGCTCTCCAGCTCAAGTTGAACAACAAGACCCACACTGAGAAGTGGGAACATTGAACCCCACTCCCAACGAACTATAAAATTTCATTTTCCTGAACACTGTGGTCACCTGTGATTCACCCCACAATGTCTTTCAAAAGCTTCAGCCAGTTGCCTAGCAAGTCTAAAGGGGCTTTAAGGGTCTGGATGAAGGGTCTCAGTCCAAAATGTCGACAGTTGATTCATCTCCACAGATGCTGCATGGCCTGCAGAGGTCCTCCAGTATACTGAGTGTGCGCATCTACAGAAGCTTTTTAAAGTTTTTTGGTGACCTGCCAACCTCACATCTTTGGGACGTAGTTTAGATCTATTACACAATTGTTCTCAAAGGAAATTCAGATAGTCACAGTAGGAGTGGGTATTGGTAGTACTGGTGTCACAGAGGCCAGATTTGGGTGAGTTGGCAGATTTCCTTACCTGGAGAAAACAGGGAACCAGATGTTTCTTTGAAATCAAACAACCCAGCACATTGAAGGGAGCTGTTACAGGGACTCAAAGCTTTAGATTCAATTACACAATTTAAATTCCTAAAGTGCAATGGTGGGATTTGAACTCAAACCTCCAGAACAATGGATCAGAACTCTGGTTGTTATTCCAGTATCTTAACCACTACACTACCATGGAAAATCATTTCCTTTAATAGTTATGCAAGAGAAACTTTAATACTTTATCCATTAGCATCCTTTTAATTGCATTTTGAAATATGTGTCCTTAATGCCGCTACTTAATTGAATTGTACAGTCAAGCCCCATTTTCTCTTCAGTAGAAGTAATTTTCCCAAGCGACACACAAATTGCTGGAGGAGCTCAGCAGGTCAGGCAGCATCTATGCAGAGGAATATGCAGACAATATCTCAGCTGAGACCTTTCATCAGTACTCCTGATTTTGCCTACTTCCCTTCCCTAACCGAGAAGATTTATGCTAGGCCCAACTTCAGGAGCCCCAGTGTTAAGACTGAAAACTTCCAATGTTGTTCCCCCACTTACCAATCAGATCATGTATTAAGGTGGTTTTGACTTGACTCAAATCTCCACAGAATACCTTTCACATCCTTCCCAATCCAACAACTTGTCAGGGTTTCCATTTTGCCAAGAAACATCTTCTCTATCCATACAAAAATTCCCTTTATTCTGCAGAGAAGATTTACAGAGCATGGCCGACAAGGACAGGTTGAGTGAGCTTGGGCTTTTCTCTTTGGAGTGCAGGATGAGGGGTAACTTGTTAGAGTTGTACAAGATGACAAGAGGCATATAAAACCAGAGACTATTTCCCAGGGCAGAATGGCCAATACAAGGGGAAATAATGTTAAGGTGATTGGAGGGAAGTGTAAGCGGGGGAGGGGGGGATGTCAGAGGCCATTTTTCTAAACACGGGGTGTGGAACACCCTGCCAGAGCTGGTGATAGAGGCAGATATATTAGGAACATTTGAGAAACTCTTAGATAGGCACGTAGATGGCAGGAAAATGGAGAGCTACAGAATGCAACAGGAAAGGGTTAAATTGATCTTACAGTAGGCTAAAAGATCAGCACAACATAGTGGGCTGAAGGGCCTGTAATGTGCTGTAATGTTCTGTATTCTATGTACACTGTGGCAAGACCTTTCATACTGATGTGAATGACACCATTGATGAGGGTCTATCTTCATCTGCTGGGGCTTTGAAGCCTCCTCACCCATGGTATCCACCCGTCCTCTAATAAAAACTTCTTCAAACTCACCTCCTTGACTAAGCCAGTACTTATCTGTCTTGATACCTTGTTAAGCTGTTAGACATCATGTACTGGTTATTGACACTCTTGTGAAATGCAATGCCATGATTTTCTGTGTTAAGATGTAGAATGATTATGGTATCTTCTCAAATACTTTGCCAAAATCATAGAGTGACAGAGCAATACCGCACAGAAACAGGCCCTTCAGCTCAGCTATTATTCTGTTGAGTGCCGTCAACCAGCACCTGGACCATAGCCCTCCTTACCCTCCTGTCTTTACCCTGCTTTACCAGGGAGTAAGCCCACAGAGATGCAGGTGGATGCTCCACTAGTGTCCTGGATTACAGACTACCTGTCCAGGTGGCCACACTATGTGAGATTGCAGAGATGTGTATTGGATACTGTGGTTAGCAGCACAGGGGCACCTCAGGGACTGTCCTGCCCCCCGTCCTTTTCACCGTCGACACCTCGGACCAGATACAACTCAGAGTCCTTCCACCTGCAGAAGTTTTCAGATGATTCGGCAATTGTGGGTGTATCAGCTGAGGTCAAGAGGCTGAGTACAGAAGAGTGGAGGACAACTTTGTTGGGCGATGTGGGCTGAATCATCTGCAGCTCAACATCACAAAGACAATGGAGTTGGTGGTGGACTTCAGGAAGGTGAGAACACCCTGCATTCCCATCTCCATCAAGGGAATGGATGTAGAAGGTATTCGGGACTACAGATACCTGGGAACTCACCTGGACAAGAAACTGGACTGGGCTGAAAATACAGGGGCTCAGTACAAGAAGGGACAGAGCCAACTGTACTTCCTGAGGAGGCTCCAGTCATTCAACGTCTGCAGTACGATGCTGCAGATGGTCTACAACCCGTTGGTGGCCAGCATTCCATTCTACGTTGTGGTCTGCTGGGGCGGCAGGGTGAGAACGGCTGACATCAAGAAGATCACTAAGCTCGTCAGGAAGGCTTGTTCTGTTCTGGGGGGTGGAATTGGATTCCCTGGTGGTTGTGTCTGAGAGGAGGACTCTGCAGAAGCTACGGAGAATAATGGACAATCTCTCTCACCCCCTTCATGACACACTGGATAAGCAGAGGAGCATCTTCAGTAACAGACTGATTCCACCGAGGCACACCACTGAACGCCACAGGAGATCCTTTCTCCCTGTAGCTATAAGACTCTACAACTCCTCCTCCTTAAGTGTATAAGTATATGATTTCATTGCACATCTGTATTTTGCATTATTACTTTTTAATGCACAGTTTGTATTTTTTCGTAACTCAATGCCTACATTTCATATTTTACAGTAATATTTCTGAGTGAGCAACCTTGCAATAATAATTTCCTTTGGGGTAAATAAAGTTTTATCTTATCCATGTACTTATCCAAACTTCTCTTAAATGTTGATACTGAACCCATATTTCCAGTGGCAGCTCATTCCACACTCTTACCACCCCGAGTGAAAAAGTTGCCCTTCATGCTCCACTTAAATATTTTACCTTTCACCCTTAACCTAAAAGTTCTAGTTCTAGTCTCACTCAACCTCAGTGGAAAAAACCTCTTGCATTTCTGAGGGGTATAGATTGGGTAATTTTATATACCTTTATCAAATCTCCCTTCATTCTCCTCGGAATAACATCCCAATCTATTCAACCTTTCCCTAAAACTCAGGTCCTCAAGTCCCAACAAGACCCTTGTAAAGTTTCTCTGCACTCTTTCAAATCTTATTTCAACTCTTTCCTGTAGGTAGGTGACCAGAATTGCACACAGTACTCCAACTGAGGCCTCACCAATGTCTTATACAACTTCAACGTAGAAAGTCCAAATAAACATCAGCATCCGCATTTTCATCTATTCCTCTTCTGTTAGTTGTTTCTGTTTGAAGGTTCTCTAAGACTCTGTCTAAATCACCGTTAAAAACACTTAGAATTCAAATGTTTTTGTTTCATTCCTTATTATAGCCCCCGGGTTATTTAAAATGAATTGCAAAACCGATTGCCAACAATTGTCTGGCCTCTCGCCATCTTTTATTCCAGAGGTCTGATATTACAAGAGGCCTGGATAGAGGTAAGTGTGAATGAGTGGCTTTGTGAATCGACTTAAACCAACAGACGGGTTAGCTGGGAGAAGAGGAAAATGTTCTTTCAGCCGCAGGTCAGGAGGTGTCTGGAACTCTGACAGTACAGGCAGAAATCTCTTCACACATCACTGGGATGTGACAGGCTTGGTCACAAAGGCCTCTCCAGCATTTTAAAATTTTCCTGGATATGAAGATCTCCTTTCCTTCTGTGCTCAGGAACATTTTCCCTTTGCTACAAGATTTAAGAAAATGAGTTCTTTCATTTCAGCCCATCACTAGCTTTCTGTAATAATAATCCAGTTGGCTCCCTTCCCTTGATAGTTCCCTATTCTCATTACTTTATCTCTCCCCTCAAGATCACAGCACATAGGAGCAGAATTAGGCCATTTTGGACATTGAGGCTACTCTCCCATTTCGTTTTGCCTGATTTATTTCCCCTCCCAATCCCATTCTCCTGTCCTCTCCCCATAACCTTTGACCTTTACTAATCAAGAAGCTGTCAACCTCTGCTTTAAATATAGCCAATAACTATAGCCAATATATATATATAGCAAATATAATTATAGCAAATATAGCCAATACCACAGTCTCTGGGCAATAAATTCCACAGAGTCATCACCCTCTGGCTAAAGAAATTCATAGAACATAGGTTAAAGATGGTACTGGGGAAGCACAACAATGTCTTGCCCGTAGCAAAGAAAACAAATGAAACTATAGATTACTGTACTAACCACACTTTTTCTCAGATATGATCAGTGCATTCAATACTCCACAATGTCCATTTCAGAGCTGGGATTTGGACCACCTGTATGACCTGGCATTTTTGTGGTGTGAAGTGAAGTCTTGAAGATGAAGGAGAGCTGGGACGCCGAATGGAAGCAGTGGCGCCTGGGCCTGAGCACAGGGAACGAGCCAATGTTTGGCCATTGCTGGAGGGGACTTGGAGGTGATTCATTGCAGCAGAACCGAGCTGAGACAGGGTTGAGGTGGCAGGGCCTGGGCTCCAGAGCAAGGGAAGCCCTGAGGTTCAACCACTTTAAGTGCCAGGCCGAATTCGAAAGGTCGGGCACAGGCCTAATTGGGGCAGCTGGGTCCAGGCCCAAGGGCATATCAAAATGGCAGGAGCCAGGTCTGAGAGCAAGGTTTGGATGATTTAAGCACCAGTCCAGATTAAAATGGTCAGAGTGTCAGGGCTGGAGGCGAGAGATGAGCTGGTTCAGCTCACTGCTCGGCAAGGTTTACTCACTGAACTGAGGCTGTGGCCTGCAACTAATGGGCTCCTGAATTGGCTGCAGTGATCATGGTTGTGAACTCACTTCTGTGCACTTCAGCTTTGAATGGTATTTGCTTACTTTATTGTTTGCACGATTTGATTTGTTTTCCTGCTCATTGGGTGCTTGATGGTCATTTTTTAATGGGTTCTGTTGGGTTTCTTTGTTTTGTGGCTGCCTGTAAGGAGACAAATCTCAAGGTTGTATTTAGTATACATACTTAAATAATATGTAATACCTTGGTTTAAGACCGTGCATTATTTTATTAAATACAGTTTTGCTGTTGGGTATTTTATTCTTCTGCAAATTTTCTCACAATGCATTAAATGTTCCTTTAATTACATGATATAATCGAATATTTCATTTTTTCTGCTTAAAATAAAAATTCAGTTGATTGATAAGTCAGACTTGTTGAATTAATCTGTAGGATTTGTCTTGTTAACAATTTTTTCTGGACAGAGCATGGGATCAAAGAAAGAGAAAGAGGAAAATGGAAACAGACAACAAACATTGCAGAAAAACACGGTGAAATGCAAAACCATTTCAGTACCATGAGTAAATGAAGTGAGGCAAACTGGATTGACTATGCAACAATGAGCTCCAACAATTACGTGCACTATATGGTGGGCCCTTTTCTTTACTTTGCTTAGAACAGTTTAAAATATTTTGTCAATACAATTTTCAATCTAACTTTATACTGGTGTAAGTTAATTTATTGCTTTCTGGCGAACAGTAAATTTGCTTGGGTGTGTCAGTGTTCATAATTAACAATCCTACTTTCCCTTAAAGGAAACTTCAAACTTTTATGTTTTGTGTTTACCCAAATCATATTTACCCTAGACATGTTTATTTATTGGAAATCGCTTTTTCCTCATTATTCCCCATGCATTGTTGCTACTAGGCTTGAATTCACAGTAAAAGCTATTTCATTACAAGCTTACAGTGAGAGGGTTACAGATAAATAAATAATAATACTTTTAATAAAAATCTACTTAGAACTTTGTACACTACAACAGAGTAGAGGCCCTATGGCCTACAATGTTGTGCGATCTTTTAAGCTACTCTATATCAATCTAGCCTTTCCTTCATATATAAAAAATTCCTCATTCCTATTCTAAAGGGACGTCCGTCTATTCTGGGGCATTGTCCCATGGTCCTGGACTTTCCCACTATTGGAAACATCCTCTCCACACCCATTTAAGAACTGAAATTCTTGTCAGACGCACAACTGTACCTGCACCCATCACCTTTGCAAGGAGTAAATCATATAGGCATCCGTTAGTCTCATGAGACCATGGATTTGCGCCTTGGAAGATTTTCAGGACGCCGGCCTGGGCAAGATTATATGGAAGACCAGTAGTTGCCCAGCAAGTCTCTCCTCTCCACGCCACCAATGTGGTCCAAGGGAAGAGCACTAGGACCCACACAGCTTGGCACCGGTGTTGTTGCAGAGCAATCTGTGGTTAAGTGCCTTGCTCAAGGACACACACACTGCTTCAGCTGAGGCTCAAACTAGCTACCTTCAGATCACTAGACCGACGCCTTAACCACTTGGCCACATGCCAACACATAAATATTTGCTAAAAGGAAGTATTTCTCTTATGTAAGGGTTTCTTCTTTCATGTTACTTGCTAAGGCTAATAATGAAATGGTTTCTCTGTAGTGTATAATGAAATGGCTTCTCTGTAATGTTAACTGATGAGGTAACGTTCTCTGTAGCAGCATGTTTGGGTTGTAATTAGTGATAACAGGACTTGCATTCATTTGCTAACCAATTGGGATAGATGTTATTGTTTCTGTCTGTGTGAAAGCTGTTAGTTTGTGCGTGCTTTGGGGAGAAGGCGTGAAGAGGATGAAGAGAGGAGACGTGGCTTGAGGAGACGGTTGCCTGACCCGCTAGGCCTGGGCTCGGGGCGGAAGCCCAGGGGTCGACGAAAAGCGAAGGAGGATCAACAAAATGGAATCCGTGAGCTCCAACATTTGTGCACTGGACATGTTGATGAGATTATTGGCACCTTTTATTTGTTTTCCTTTTCTTCTGTTTCTCTACTAATCCCATACTTAAATATAATATCTTAGTCGTTTAACTGCACATTGTGGACTGAATGTTATTTCGGGGTACTGATTTTATACAGGGGACACAACATGCAGCATCCACCCAAACAAGAGTGCTGAAGTTTGGTCGGGGAGGGCGTGCCACCCCCTGAGACCATGCCACTAGATACAACAAGTGTTACACTTACTTTTCATTTAGATGTTATTTAGCTTAAATCTAGGCGTCTGTTTCTTGATCCTCTGTCAACAGGAACAGTTTACTATTACTTAGAACAGTACAGTAAATGCCCTTCAGCCCACAATGTTGTGCTGACCTTATAACCTACTCTAAGCCTTTGCTCCATTGTTCTTTCCTCCATGTGCCCATCTCAGAATCTCCTAGATGCCCCTGTTTCAGCACCTGCCACTACCCCAGCATTGTGTTCCATTCATCCACCACTCTGTGTAAAAGGTCTACCTCTAACATTCCCCCTAAAGTTCAAAGATCAAAGTAAATTCCATTTTCTCTCAGGCATACTCAATAAATCGATATAATAATAACCATAACAGAATCAATGAAAGACTGCCCAACTTGGGCATTCAACCAGAGTGCAGAAGGCAACAAACTGTGCAAATACAAAAAAAGAAAAAGAATTACAATAAATAATCAATAAATACCAAGAGCATGAGATGAAGAGTCTTTGAAAGTGAGTCCATTTGTTGTGGGAACTTTTCAATGATGGGTATGTGAAGTTATCCCTTTGGTTGAAGAGCAGGGATAATAACTGATCCTGAACCGGGTGATGTAGGTCCTGAGGCTCCTGTATCTTCTTCCTGATGGCAGCAACAAGAAGAGAGCATATCCTGGGTGGTGGGGGCTCTCTGACGATGGATGCTGCTTTCTTGCGACAGCATCTCATGTAGATGTGCTCAATGGTGCGGGTGGTTTTACATTTGATTGACTGGACTGTAACCATTACTTTTTCTGGGATTTTCCATTCAAGGGCATTGGTGTCTCCATACCAGGCTATGATGCAGCCAGTCAATATACTCTCCACCACACATCTATAGAAGCTTGTCAAAGTTTTAGATGTCATACCAAATCTCCACAAACTCCGACTCCAGTCTGCGTCGGGTCTCGCCAATATATAAAAGGCCGCATCGGGAGCACCGTTCGCAGTATATCACCCCAGCTGACTCACAGGTGAAGTGTTGCCTCACCTGGAAGGACTGTCTGGAGCCCTGAATGGTGGTAAGGGAGGAAGTGTAAGGGGATGTGTAGCACTTGTTCCACTTACAGGGATAAGTGCCAGGAGGGAGATCAGTGGGGAGGGATGGGGGGGACGAATGGACAAGGGAATCACGTAGGGAGCGATCCCTGTGGAAAGAAGGGGGGGAGGGAAAGATGTGCTTAGTGGTGGGATCCCGTTGGAGTTGGCGGAAGTTACGGAGAATTACATGTTGGGAGTTCATCTGTTTTAAGAGTGTTAGTAAACAATTATTCCGACAAGATCTTCAACCACCGAATCAACAATTGAGCATAGGCCACCACTAACTGACAGGAATTCCTCCACCTACTCTTTGGATTGCGTTTACTTTGTATTCCTTTTACTGAAGTACAGCTGTCTGGACTGTGACTGGGTGGCTGCCTCCAAATTCTTCCCTTTGCAAATGCTGCACTGCAATTAATGCTGACGGCAGTGAGTTACTACATTCAGAGCTTTCCGTCCAGGGCTATCCATCCCTCTGAAGGATGGACAATGGGAACATAATCACAACAGGATTATCAAGTGATAATCTGCATTTGGCTAGCAATAGAGGACAGAATTAAGGTCAATTGAATTACCAAAAGCTTCTAAAGCAGAAAGGTCAGGGAATTAGTGCTTTTGAATTCCACGACAGAGCAACTAAACCATTGCAGAATTTGCAGTGAGGATTTACTGATTAATGAGATACTCAAGGATGGGCATTTCTGATCAGAAAGGAGTGGAGTTTTCTGTAGCAGGAATCGACTATTCCATATTTCTCATGGGGACAATGTTACCAGAATGGTAGCCATACCACGGAAGGGTACCTGCAAAGGGACATGGACTTGAGCCATATGGAATTCTCTTTACCTATGGAATTTACGTATGGAATTCTCAATACCACGGAAGGATACCTGCAAAGTGACATGGACTTGAGCCATATGGAATTCTCTTTTCCAGGTGCAGACAGATAGGACTTACTCACTTCCGAATACTTATTCCCTGTCAGCATGGACAAGATGTTTCTGTGCTTAGACCATAAGACACAGGTGCACAATCCACCCATTGAATCTGCTCCATAATTTCATCATGGCTGGTTTATTATCCCTCTCATCCCCATTCTCCTGCCTTCTCTCCATATCCTTTGACACCCTGACTGATCAAGAAGCTATCAATTTCCTCTTTAAATAGACCCAAGGACATGGCCTCCACAGCCGTTTACGGCAATAAATCCAGACTCACCACCCTCGGCGAAAAAATTCCTCCTCACCTCTGTTCTAAAGGGATGCCCTGTGTTCTGAGGCTGTGCCCTCTGATCCTAGACTCTCCCACTATTGGAAACAGCATCTCCACATCCACTCGAGGACTCTCAATATCCAATAAGTTTCAATGAGATTCCCACCTCATTCTTCTAAACTCCAGCAACCCATCAAATGCTCCTATGTTAACCCTTTCATTCCCAGGATCATTCTGAATGGGTCCAAGGGCCTGTGTCTGTGCTGTAGTACTCTCTGACTGTATAAAATAATGCAGAAAACCACTTAATAAAGCATATTCAACAGGGGCGACATGGTAGTGTAGAGGTTAGTGTAACGTTATTATAGTGCCAGCAACCCAGACTCAATCCTGCCTTTGTCTGTAAGGGGTTTGTACGCTCTCCCCATGTCCACGTGGGTTTCCTCCTGGTGCTCCGGTTTCCTCCCACATTCCAAAAGCGTACGGATTAGTAGGTGCACTGGTCACATGGGTGTAACTGGGCAACACGGACTCGTTGGGCTGGAAGGGCCTGTCACTGTGTTGTACCACGAAATGACAACCAATATTTCGTCAGTAACCTTTAACAACCCTGGACAAGATAGAGAATCATAATCTTTGTACAGAGCTTCGCAATGTCAAGTACCAGAAGACATCATTTGAGAGGATGAGGTTTAAAGGAGATAGGTGGGTCAAGTTTCTTTTAAAAAAGCAGAGTGGTGGGTGCCATGGAAACAGATATGACAGTGTGTTTAAGAGGCTGTTAGATAGATGCAAGTATACGTACGGGGAATGGGGGGGGGGTGCATCACATGCTGGCAGAAGAGTTTTAGAGTAATTCAACCTCGTATACAGCACTGACATTGCAGGCCAAACACAACACCGAATTAAAATAGAACATGGAGTATGTTAAACCACCAAAACACATTCTAACCAACGAAGAGGAGCAGAGGAGAATGAGGGGAGATTTGACAGAAAATTATGAGAAATGTGGGTAGGATGCAAGCAGGCTTTTCCCACCGAATTTGGGTGAGACTAGAACTAGGTGTCGTAGGCTAAGGGTGTCAGGTGAAGTATTTAAGGGGGACCCAAGGGCGAACTTCTTCACTCAGAGGGTGATGTGAACGTGGAGTGCGCTGCCAGTGGAAGTGCTGGATGCAGGCTTGATTCCATCATTCAAGGGCTATGGTCCAGGTGTAGGTGGATGCGACTAGGCAGAACAACAGTTCAGCATGGACTAGATGGGCCAAAGGGCCTGTTTCTGTGCTGTAGAGCTCTAGGTCTCTAAAGGTTTGTTCAAGTGTAACCATAATCACCATGAGAGATGTAACAGCCAACATGCACAGAGAGTTCACACACCATATTAATGATGAATACCTGGTTACTTGTCAAGGAAATCGACCAAGCGATCACTTCTCCAGAAACTGGTGAGGATTCCCGGGCCCTTCTGGAACAGTGCCATGGAATCACAAGGGCAGTTGAGAGAACACACCAGGCCCCAGTTTAACACATCAATGAGTAATGAGGCACTAAGAACTGAGCAGGGTTCCCTCACTCCAGCATTAAGGTGTGAGCCTGGTGAAGGTGCTCGGGTACTGGGGACGTGACAGACTAATAGGCTAAGCACTCAGGTCTGTAACCTCACATAATCAGCAATGGCTCCTTCCTGCATCACCGCAACAGCCCACCGCCCGCGGGGTGACCAGTGGCAGAGAGACAGCAGCTCACCTCTTTGCGGACGGCAGGCTGGCAAAGAGACAGAGGAACAATGAAAGGGCCCGTGTCGTGGTTCAGCTCAAACTGCTGCGCGACAGGAGGTCCTCTCATCTGAGGGTTGCTCCCAGGGGCGCACCCACGGAGGCAAACATCAAGAGCTGCTGACATATCATCAGCTCGGTGAAAGATGCCCGAACTCTGTTGGTCTATCAGCACGTCGAGATGTCCATGTAAGAATGCTGCTGACTGGCACAGTTGAGGCTGTGGGAGTACTTGCTGGGGCACGCGCTGAGGCTTGGTGCAGCCACTGCAAGGGCTGGTGGGGGAGGAGAACCACGGTGTAGGGTTATGCTCCTACTAGAGAGGGAAGGGCTGGGTGGCGGGGGGGAAGAGGCCCTCATCTATTGTAGTAGTTAGTATACAGCACATGAGCGGCAGTAGTGCTCCTCATGAATGTAATAGAACAGCATAGAAGGCCAGGTTTGTAAAGGACGAAAAGGCAGTGAATGGTTTATTCTCGTAAATAAGTTCTATTATGAATAAAGCTTATTTTGTTTATTTTCTCCTTTTTTGCTGATAGATACCTGCACCTCCTTCAGACTAGAGATCACAAGTTTAACCTGAGATCCCCCTCCTCCACCCCCTCACCTGGTTTCACCTATCACCTGCTAGCATCTACCCTGCCCCCTCTCTGGCTTATACCTCCTTCCTTTCCAGTCCTGATGAAGGGTCTCAGCCCAAAATGTCAACTGTTTATTCCTCTCCATGGGTGCTGAGTTCCTCCAGCTGTCATAAGGGAGCATTGGGAGCAGACCCAAATACAAGACACAGACACTGAAGTACTAGGAACAGGACAAGGTTTATCAAGAAAGCAAGGGGAGTCAGGAAGAAATGACGCTGGACATGGACACAAGCCCTGTACGAGACAAGGGCACTGGGCCTGGGCTGGGACTAAGACTAGGAAAGCGGGACCAGGACTAGGAAAACTGGGAACTAGGAGCCTGGGCTTGGACTCCGAGCCAGAGACTGGATAGGGACCCGGAACCTGGGTCTTGACTAGAGTTCAGACCCCGGATCTAGGTGAGGACGAGATGTGGCTACGAGGACTGGATGTGGAAAGCCTGCACAGGACGAGGCACGTGGACAGGACGAGAACACAAAGCCTTGACTTGGTCAGGACGAGGCTCTTGGACTAGGTTTGGACAGGACGAGGGAACTCCAGCACCGGGCTGGGCAAGGTAATCCAGGCCAGGACGTGGAACTCCAGGCCAGGACTTGGCACTTGGACCTGGCTTCATTAGGCTCTTGGGTACAGAGCCGGGTTCCTCCTTGGAGCGCAGGACCAGGACCCTCCTTGGAGCACAGGACCGGGACACTTTCTAGGAAGCAGGGCCAGGACCCTTTCTTGAATGCAGGGCCAGGATGACTGCCAAGGATACTTGCCGAGGTAACTGTCAGGGATTCAGATGGGGAGGGGAAGGGAACAGTCCGGCAGGGAATCCTTGGTTTGCAGAGGTATTTATGTGCCAGCCCAAAACAAGAACCAGGTGCCTCAATTAAGGCACCCAATGGAACAAGGGAAAACAGGAAAACCTGGAATAAGGATCGATAAACCGGACCATGAACCGGAGTGCGGATTTCACCGAATGGACCATGACACCAGCGTTTTGGGTGAGTTGCTCTGGATTTCCAGCATCTGCAGAATCTCTAGGGTTTAAGGTGGGAGGGGAATGATTTAAGAGGCTCAGGAGGTAATTTCTTCACCCAGAGGGTCGTCCATACAGGGAATGAGCTGCCAGAGGAAGAGATCGAGATAGGTCCAATAACAAGATTTAAAAGAAATTTGGATAGCATGTGGATTGCGGGAGGAAGGCGGAGGAAATGCACACACACATGGGAAGGAACGTACAGACTTGCTTACGGAGGACACCGGAATTGAACTCCGAACTCTGACATCCCGAGCTGTAATAGCATTAATCCAACCGATATGCTACCCTGGCACCACATGACTCTTTGACCTATGCCCTATGACTCTACGACCAACCTCTCCCATCGCTATCAAACGCGCAACTACCACCTCCATCACAGCCTCCACTCTATCATCCACCTTCTGTCTGGTTCCCTGCCTTCCTCCAACCGCTGAAAGTTCAAAACAAATTACGTATACATCACGAAATTCGACCCCGAGATTCATGTTCAAATTTATTATCAAAGTACGTACATCACGAAATTCTACCCTGAGCTTTATTTTCTTGCAGGCATTCACAGTAGAACAAAGTTATACAAAAGAACGAATGAAAAACTATACACTGAAACTGCAAATACAAAAACTACTTCAATAATACATCAATAAAGCTGAGAACGAGTTATAGAGTCTTTGAAAGTGAGTCCTCGGGTTGTGTTCAGTGTGGAGGGGAGTGAAGATGTCAGGAGTCTGGCAGTTGAAGAGTAATAACGGTTCCTGAACCTTACGACTCAACACCGTACAGTTTATTCCTCTCCCCACCCCAGCCCCTCGACCGTCTCTGTCCACCGTCACCGCCAGGCCTGTGAGCCATGACAGCGCTCGCTGATTCATTTTCTGTGCTTGGGACCCAGGAGCACGACTTCAAACCGAGCCAGGAGTAAGTGGATCACGGACAGCCCCCGCAACGAGCGGCATCGCTTATTGAAGATTATTGCAAAGCTAATTTCAAAAGACATAAAGGAATTGGATTATCTACCTTCTGCTGGTCTCACATAAAACCCAAAAGAAGTTAATGCCTGAGTTAAAATAACAGGGATACAAATTTAATATCAGCATATTGAATTGGGAACCAGAAGATCCAGTGTAAATGCAAACTCTACAATCCAAATCAGATTTTATCTTCACTGTTTATTATTTTGTTTGTGCGGTGCTGAAGTTGACACGGACACAGATGACCGATTTATGGGCTCCGTACATCCTTCCCCGTGAATTCACGTTGATGATCATTTATGAGCCTTGCTCGGAGGTCTGGACAGTCCAATCTGCCCCTGGAGGGAGACCAGGCTGCCCAGTGTGACTCTTGTCGAGCCCGGCATTAATTAGCAGAGATTCAGCGAGCTCCCTGCCGATGGTCACACGGAAGTTAGCAAGTGAGAAATGGAGGTGTCGGCAGACTGTGGTGGGCTGCCGTGCCCCTACAGCAGACAGTCCACGTACACGAAGAGGGTAACAGTTCTAATGAGAACCTCAAAAATCCACAGCAAGGAAGAAACAAAAACAATTTGCATTTATATGGCACTTTTATTACTATGAAACATATTAAAGCCAATGAGATTATTTTTAAATTGTGTCACAGGGTGATAGAGCACTGCAGCACAGAAATTCAAACACGAGGAAATCTGCAGATGCTGGAATTTCTAGCAACACACATAAAAGTTACTGGTGAACGCAGCAGGCCAGGCAGCATCTCTAGGAAGAGGTACAGTCGACGTTTCGGGCCGAGACCCTTCGTCAGGACTAACTGAAAGAAGAGATAGTAAGAGATTTGAAAGTGGGAGGGGGAGGGGGAGATCCGAAATGATAAGAGAAGACAGGAGGAGAAGAGATGGAGCCAAGAGCTGGACAGGTGATTGGCAAAAGGGATACGAGAGGATCATGGGACAGGAGGACTAGGGAGAAAGAAAAGGGGGGGGAAAGCCCAGAGGATGGGCAAGGGGTATAGTCAGAGGGACAGAGGGAGAAAAAGAAGAGAGAGAAAAAGAATGTGTGTATATAAATAAATAATGGATGGGGTACAAGGTGGAGGTGGGGCATTAGCAGAAGTACATTCTGTTTGCCAGAAAAAGCAGTATCTCCCAGTGGCCATACATTTTAATTCCACGTCCCATTCCCATTCTGACATGTCTATCCACGGCCTCCTCTACTGTCAAGATGAAGCCACACTCAGGTTGGAGGAACAACACCTTATATTCCGTCTGGGTAGCCTCCAACCTGATGGCATGAACATTGACTTCTCTAACTTCCGCTCAAGAATCAAGACGTTTATTGCCAGCACACAGCACAGTGCAGATACAGAAACAAGGAAAAAGCTGTTTGCAGCAGCACCACAGACACACAAGTACAGACAACACTCAGAACAGTTCAGGGAAGTGCTGAGGGATTTCCGAACGTTCATAAGGGTACCCACTTATTCGCTCATCTACGCAATTCAAACCAGAAACCTTCCATTCGGCCAAGAGCTTCATCACCTGTCAACATTGTGCCTACATTTCTAGTGACAACATTAGATTATAAGATTAGCTTTATTTGTCACATGTACTGTGCAATGAAACAGAGTGAAATGTGTTGTTTGTTTAAATAACCAACACTGTCCGACTATGTGCTGGGGACAGCCTGTAAGAATTTCTGTGCCTCTTGCACCAATATAGTATGCCCACAACTTACTAACCCTAAGCAGGATGGCACCCAGAGAAAACCCATGTAGTTACAGGGAGAAGATAGAAACTCCTTACAGACCACGGCAGGAAATGAACCCCAGTCACTGGCACTGTAAAGCAATATGCTATCTGCTATGCTACTGTGTCGACTAGTTTGCTGGGATTGGCGTGGGAATAGGCAGGACACAAGATTTTGGAATGGGAATGTTAAATTGAAAATAAGAAATTGGTCTGAAGGTCGTCTTCTTATATTTAAGAGTCTGCACAGCACAAGCAAAACTGTACAATTTACAACTTTCTGCTTCCCTGATTGGGTAAGACAGGGAAAATCTGCAAGGCTGATGTGCCCAAGACACAGGACCCTCATAATGGTGACCCAGTGATTCTGGAAGGGGCGATTAACCGCATCTCAATAGACTGCTTCACTTTGCAAGATTACATGCTGCTCTCTAAATAGTATTGTCAATATGCATGTCAAGTGCATGCATCATCAAATAAATTCTCTACTTCCTTTTCAATAAATCAATGTCATCAACTATCTTTGTTAGCTCGATAGCATGATTAATAGAAAACCTTGGAAAGGAACTTTGAATGTGCAGTATAAATATATGGTTTTTAAAGTGATCCAAAGCACCATTACCATTATTACGTTGATTGGACATTGTTGTAACTGACACCAAAGACCTTGACACCAGTGAGACACCAATACAGAGAAGACACTCAGGATGTATCAAGATTGTTTAATGTTATTTCCTGTACACGAGTGTAGGGATAACAGAATAATTGTTACTCCAGATCAGATGCAGCACAAAAAAGACCAATGAAAGATAAAAAAAATAATAGCAACAAAACACACAGAATATAAATACATAGGGTAGCTTATATCAGAGATTGATTGTATGTCCATAAAACGATGCAAGGCTGTACAGAAGGTGACTGACAGGAAATAAGTGGTGGTGGGTTAGTGGGTGGAGGTGTTGATCAGTCTTACTGGTTGGGGAAAGTAACTGTTTTTGGGTCTGGTGGTCCCGGCTTAGATGCTACATAGCCTCCTCCCTGATGGGAGTGGGACAGCAGTCCATGAGCAGTGTGGGTGGATGTTACTGGTCCTTTTCTGGCAACTTTCTGGGTGCATGTCTTTAGTGGTGGGTAGGCTGGGTCAGACACACGGTGGTCAGTTTTGACTACCATTGTAGAGTCTTCCTGTCTGTGGTTTCTGTACCATGCAGTGATGCAACCTGTTAGGATGCTCTCTATTGCACATCTTTAGAATGATGTGGGTATGAATGTGCAAAGTCCAGCTATATTCAGCCTCCTCAGAAAGTAGAAGTGTTGGTGAGCTTTCTTGACGAGGTAAGATGTGTTCTGGGACCATGAGAGGTTGTGCGCGAGTGTCAAACACTTTGCAATAAATGAAGTCTTTAAACTCATGTGTCAACCAAGGATAGATGCATGTCCAACATGTATTAGAGGCTTTTAGGAGATGTTTGGATGGGTTCATGGATGTAAAGAAGATGGAGGGATATGGACATGGTGTAGGTAGGAGGGATTAGTGTTTGGGTGGTTTTGATTTGCTTTTTAGCTGTTTCAGCACAATGTTGTGGGCCAAATGGCCTGTTCCTGTACTGTACTCATCTATGTTCTATTCCCCTCTATACTTTACTCCAAATTCCTTAAAATTATCCCCCCTCATATTGCCATTTCCTTCCCGGGAAAAAAATCTCTGCCTGTCCACTTGATCTATGCCTCTTA
The DNA here is from genome assembly GCF_963921235.1 of Mobula hypostoma. Lineage (NCBI taxonomy): Eukaryota > Metazoa > Chordata > Chondrichthyes > Myliobatiformes > Myliobatidae > Mobula > Mobula hypostoma. Next base: position 152,680,145 of record NC_086098.1, read on the forward strand.
TCACCTTTATTCAGTTATCTCCCATCTTCCTTCACTCCAAAGAGAAGAGCCCAATCTATCTTGGACAACTTTGTCATATCCAGCTTTTCCTTCAAATCCTTGTTAACAGCAAGCTCCCACACACAGGGTTTCGACAACGGATTGTTGGTATTAGTTTGAGGGGTAGATATGAACAAAAACACCTCCCTTATTCTTTATCTGAACAGTGCCAGGGATTCTCATTTGTGCTGCTGGTTCTACAGGGGGGGATGTTGGTCTAATGTCAGATGCAAAATATAGTCCAGCACTCCCTCGATCTGGGTTTCATTATAAAGGAATGCAGCACACAAGCCCCCTGAGTCCACACTGACCAGCAACACCCAATCCTACATTCCCCCCCCGCCCCCGTTTCTATTCTCAACTCTTCCATCAACATTCACCTCACACTGAATGTCAACCTCTCAATCAGCAGGCCAAGGCACTCAGGGACTTGTGCAAATACTTTGTGACAGTACGTGCTGGATCATAACTATATGTGCTGTGTGTGACTATATGTACGCTGTGACAGTACGTGCTGGATCATAACTATATGTGCTGTGTGTGACTATATGTACGCTGTTTTGTACCTTGGTCCCAGAGGCATGATGCATCCTTTAGCTATATACATGTGTAGTTGAATGGCAATGAACTTGGACTTAAACTATCCCAGAGTCCATCAGTTACCTACACACAACAGGCAATTTACAATGGCCAATTAACCTACTGACTTGCTTGCCTTAGTGATCCCCAGCATTGAGGACACCTCCAAAAGGCGATGCCTCAAAAAGGCAACATCAAATCATTAAGGACCCCCATCACCCAGGATCTGCCCTCACTCATTGCTACCATCAAGGAGGAGGTACAGGAGCCTGAAGACACACACTCAATGATTCAGGAACAGCTTCTTCTCCTCTGCCATCAGGTTTCTGAATGGACAATGAATCTATGAACACGATCTCACTATCCATTCTTTCTGCACTACCTATTTAAATATTGTACAATACTGTCTCAGGTGTGTGTACGTACATATATACAGCTACAGTACTTATCAATGTGGAGAAGAGAGCGAGTTTTATCTTTACAAAACCTGTAACACATTTTATTGAACTACAAAATCTGAATACAAAATGTGCCAAACATCCTTACGTAACAATCTCAGCACATCAGAGCTGCCTTCCTCAGCCAGCAACTCCATCCCCCGGAAAGAAATCCCAACTTAATGTCGACAGTTGTGAATTACGTACATTTCTCCCAACTGTGTTACCTTACACGGGCCCCCACAGAATTGACTAAAACATTGTGTGCATGTCTGGAACCCAGCTCAGGTCCTGTGTGCCATGGGAGGAGGGACAGCGGGTGCCTCTGGTTCTTCCAGAGGTGTGTTGACACATCTCATGGTCATGTTATAACGCCAGGGGCATGGCAGCAGAATACTCTGAATCTTGGTGGGCTGATTTAAGGTCATCTACCAAAATATGTTCGGGTTTGCTCCTCTTATCTATGATAAAAGTCTTTTCTCCCTGTTCCAAAATGTGGAATGGGCCGTCGTAAGGGGGCCTAAGGGGACGTTGGTGTGCTTCATGGCGGACGAAAACAAACGAGGTGAAACGTAGGTTAACAGGAACCCAAGAGTGTTGTACACCTTGACGGGAGGTAGGAATAAATGCAAAGGAGTTGAGTTTACAGAGGAGGGTGCAACACCATTGAGAGGCCAACCAGGCAGTCAGGGCATCAGGAATGAAATCACCTGGCACTCATAACAACTGCCCGTATACCAACTCAGCCGCGGACGACTACAGATCCTCTTTTGGAGATGTTCTGAGCCCCAGCCAGACCCAGGTGAGATGATCATGCCAACACTTGTCCATCAGGGAAGCCCTCGGGGCAGCCTTTAAGGAGCAGTGAAACCACTTACAAGGCCATTGAACTGCAGTTGATATGCCGCGTTGTGATGTAGCCTAACACCAAGGTTCTAGGCCATCGCAGCCCAGAGGTCTGAGATAAATTGGGAACCGCAGTCAGAGGAAACATCAGGTGGGTGCCAAATGGAGCACCCCAGGTGCTGGTGAACGCTCGCGCCACGTCTGCAGCCATTGTCAATGGTGAAGGGATGACCTCCGGCCACCTGGTGGTATAGTCCACCATAATAAGAAGGTGCGTGAAGCCACGGGAGGGAGGAAGAGGACCAACAAGGTCCACATTGACATGGTCAAACGTTCGCTCAGAGATCTCCAAAGGTGCCAACGGCGCCTGGACGTGACAGCTAATTTTTGCCTGCTGGTACTCTATACAGGCTACAGTCCAATCAGGCACGTCCTTCCTGAGGCCATGCCAAACAAACTTTAGTGCAGTTGGGTTGTTTAGCCAGGACAAGGTCCCACATGCAAGGTCAACCTCTAAAGCAGAGTGTCATCCGTTGTGTCCCATGGGTCCCAGTCCTGTTGCCGTTGGCGGCCTCCAGCGAGGTTTTGTCACTCTTTGCCTTCTCGACAATTGGCGACACTGGCAGCACACTCACTTGAGCACCCGTTGTCACACAGGAAGAGTCGCCTTGAAAGGGTGTCCGTAATGAACCGTGAGATAACCCTGGAAGCTGGAACCCTTACATAAAGACGTCATCACATCAGACCTGCCTCTTAAAGTGAAACTCCACCTCAATGTCAGTGGTTGTGAATTATGTACATTTCTCCCAGTTACGTTACCCTACAGTTGATTGATCATTACGGAAGGTCTCTCTGGAGCTTCCCACTCACTCTCTTCTTCCTGTCCCTTTTCCCAACCATGATTCCCCTCTCTCCGACCCTTTTCCACTCTCAGTCCGTAACACAGACCCACATCAGAATCAGGATATCATCACTCACACGTCTTGAAATCTGTTTTCTTTGCGGCAAAGTGCAATATAGAAAATTACTACAGTACTATGCAAAAGCCTATTTACAATATCTGTGCCTAAGACTTGCATATTTATACATATTTTCATTGCATAGTTTTTTATGTATTGCACTGTACTGCTACTGCAAAACAACAAATTTCACAACATATTTCAGTGATATTTAACCTGATTCTGGTTCTAAAGGAACTGAAACATCTGAAAGAAACCCTTGTGGTTTCAGGGAGAACATGCAGACTCCAGACAGACAACACCCAAGGTCAGGGCAAAACCCCGACTGACGGCATCTCTGCATGTTGTGTCACTCTCGATGTTTGAAGAATCTGTCTAGACTGTTCGATTTCCTCAACGGTCAATGGGTTAGTTCTTGATCACAGACCCATCCCACTCCGAGTGTCACCTATTGAGTGGCTAGCTGATATCTTCAGAATGGACTCAGAGACAAACACCCTCCATTCCTGTAACCATTCACAGTGTGGATCAGAGACAAACACCCTCCATTCCTGTAACCATTCACAGTGTGGGTTCAGAGACAAACACCCTCCATTCCTGTAACCATTCACAGAGTGGATCAGAGACAAACACCATCCATTCCTGTAACCATTCACAGTGTGGATCAGAGACAAACACCATCCACTCCTGTAACCATTCACAGAGTGGATCAGAGACAAACACCCTCCATTCCTGTAACCATTCACAGAGTGGATCAGAGACAAACACCATCCATTCCTGTAACCATTCACAGTGTGGATCAGAGACAAACACCATCCATTCCTGTAACCATTCACAGAGTGGGTTCAGAGACAAACACCATCCATTCCTGTAACCATTCACAGTGTGGATCAGAGACAAACACCCTCCATTCCTGTAACCATTCACAGTGTGGATCAGAGACAAACATCATCCATTCCTGTAACCATTCACAGTGTGGATCAGAGACAAACAGCCTCCATTCCTGTAACCATTCACAGTGTGGGTTCAGAGACAAACACCCTCCATTCCTGTAACCATTCACAGTGTGGATCAGAGACAAACACCCTCCATTCCTGTAACCATTCACAGTGTGGATCAGAGACAAACACCCTCCATTCCTGTAACCATTCACAGTGTGGATCAGAGACAAACACCCTCCATTCCTGTAACCATTCACAGAGTGGGTTCAGAGACAAACACCCTCCATTCCTGTAACCATTCACCGTGTGGATCAGAGACAAACACCCTCCATTCCTGTAACCATTCACAGTGCGGGTTCAGAGACAAACACCATCCATTCCTGTAACCATTCACAGTGTGGGTTCAGAGACAAACACCCTCCATTCCTGTAACCATTCACAGTGTGGTTCAGAGACAAACACCCTCCATTCCTGTAACCACTCACTGTGTGGGTCAGAGACAAACACCTTCCATTCCCATAACTATTCACAGTGTGGGTTCAGAGACAAACACCCTCCATTCCTGTAACCATTCACAGTGTGGATCAGAGACAAACACCCTCCATTCCTGTAACCATTCACAGTGTGGTTCAGAGACAAACACCCTCCATTCCTGTAACCATTCACAGTGTGGATCAGAAACAAACACCCTCCATTCCTGTAACCATTCACAGTGTGGTTCAGAGACAAACACCCTCCAGTCCTGCAACTATTCAGCTTGACAGCATCACATTTGCTCAGACCTATCTGTTCTGAAGCTGAAGATTATTGTCCTGTTCCACTCAGGTAATTATTATCAAAGAGGAAGTAACTACCTTGCAACAGTTGTAACCACTTGTTAACTCTTGATGAAAGGTTAACTCTTGATTTCACAATTTACCTGCTGGCATTGCATTTTCTCTGTAACTGTAACACAATATTCTGCATTATTTTCTCTTCCCTACCTGAATGTAGGGCATGATCTGCCTGGAAGGCGTGCAAACAGAAGTTCCCTCTCCTTCCACCTATTGTATCTTGGTACACATGGCAACAATAAAACAACAGTTTAGACTTTGAGTTAATGTTAAAAGATTTAGGATTTTAAAAAATGTATTGAAACATGTAAAAAAGTTTGTGTTCTCCACCTCCTTTAAACAACTTTTTCAATCGAGGGGAAAACGTTGCTTGATAAACAATTAAAGAGGATCCATGCAAGCAAAGAGTCTTTATTATTTTTTAAAAAGATATACTGCACAGTAATAGAAACTTCCAACCCAACGATCCTATGCAGCCCAATTACTCCCATGTGACCAATTAACCTGCTGACCCATACGTCTTTGGAATGTGGAAGGAAACTGAAGCACCCAAAGGAAAGTCAGGGAGAATGCGCAAACTTTTTAGACTGGCAGGAATTAAACCCAGTTGCTGGTGCTGTCATAGTCATAGTCATAGGCATACTTTATTGATCCCGGGGGAAATTGGTTTTCGTTACAGTTGCACCATAAATAATAAATAGTAATAGAACCATAAATAGTTAAATAGTAATATGTAAATTATGCCAGTAAATTATGAAATAAGTCCAGGACCAGCCTATCGGCTCAGGGTGTCTAACCCTCCAAGGGAGGAGTTGTAAAGTTTGATGGCCACAGGCAGGAATGACTTCCTATGACGCTCTGTGCTGCATCTCGGTGGAATGAGTCTCTGGCTGAATGTACTCCTGTGCCCACCCAGTACATTATGTAGTGGATGGGAGACATTGACCAAGATGGCATGCAACTTCTCCAGTTATAGTGTGATAGATACAGAAGTGTGATAGCTTTACTCTAACTGTTACACTACCGTGGCACCTCTAAAAAATGAACAAGTCTTCCCATTCTGCATTTGGAATGTGTCAGAATGTGTCACATGCTGGATGCCAGTGATCGTGTGATGAACCCTGCGGTAGCACACAGTGGTCAGTGGTGCTCCTCCCAGTGTTGAAAGGCTTAGCTAGAGTCAATGTAGAGAGGATGTTTCCTGCAGTGGGGGAGTTTAGGGCCAGAGGACACAGCCTCAGAATACAAGGATGCCACTTTAGGAGAGAGATGAGGAGGAATTTTTTTATCTAGATAGTGGTGAATCTGTGGAATGTATTGCCAGAGACAGCTGTGGAGGCCAAGTCATAGGGTATATTTAAAGTGGAAGTTGATAGGTTATTGGTTAGTAAGGGCATCAAAGGTTACAGGGAGAAGACAGGAGAATAGGGTTGAGAGGGATAATAAATCAGCCACGACAGAACAGACCCAATGAGCCGAATGGTCTAATTCTGTTCCCATGTCTTATGGTTTTATGTTTGCTCAGAAACAGCCAAGCTTGGATGATTTATACCAAAATGCAATATATCATTGTTGCCTGGACTCGGGTTGTCAGTGCGAAGTCATTATATTATTTATAAAAGGAGGTGATGAGGTGTTGGCCTCTTTTCCAACATTGCAAACTCCAGGGCCAATGAGCACAGTATCTCCTCCCTCACCCATGGTTTTGCAGGCTTGTGAAGCTGGAATCTGGTGAGGGAAGAGTCCCCCTGGAGGAGGGGTGGAACCCAGGGCAAAGCTGACTGCCACAGTGAGGCAATCGTACACACAAGAGATTCTGCAGATGCTGGAAATCCAGAGCAACATCCTTAAAATGCTGGAGGAACTCAGCAGGTCAGGCAGCACCGATGGAGGGGAATAGGCAGTCAATGTTTCAGGCCAAGACTCTTCATCAGGACTGGAAGGAAGGGGGCAAAAGTCAGAATAAAAAGATGGGGGAGGGGAAGGAGTAGAAACTGGCAGGTGATGGGTGAAGCCAGGTGAGGGGTGGGTGGGTGTAGGATGGGGGTTGAAGTAAGAAGTTGGGAGGGGATGGGTGGAAGAGGTAAAGGGTGAAGAAAGAAAACTCTGATAGCAGTGGAGAGTAGATCATGGGAGAAAGAAGGGGGAGTTGCACCAGTGGAGTAATCAGTTGTGGTTTCTAAATACTTCCTGGTGGATCTGCATCTTGTCAGATTGAACACAGTGAGGGAACAGTGGAGATCTTGAGACGCAGCGTGGTAAGCTCAAGGGCAAGATGATGTTACTGGGACTGGAGGATTGAGAAATGAGGCTGGGTTCCCCCCGCCCCCCCCCACGATGTTCTGGAAGCTTCTAAAGTCATGAGAGGCACAGATAAGGTGAAAAGTCGTGGTCTTTTTCACCAGGGTAAGGGAGTGGAGTGTAAAACTGGAGCGGGTAGCATTACGGTACGAGGCGAATGATTGCAAGGGACCCGAGGGGTAACGCTTTAAGCACAGTGGCGGGTATATGGAACAAGCTGCAGAGTCAAGTACAACTAGAATAGTTAAGTTTAGAGATGATGAGTCGAATGCAGTCAGTGGGACGAGCTCAGACAGATACCTTGGTCACCAAGGACACGAAGGGCCGAAGGGCCTATTTCCGTGCTTTATGACGCCAAATCCTGACCCCAACACATTGTAAAAGGGAATTCAATTCTAATTTATAAATAAAGAGCCTGTTGAAGTGACGGAGATCATTGGAAAAACAAAAGCCCTGTTGGGAAGCGAATGTACTGGTCTACTCTGGGTGACCAACACCGTCTGCTCTAGACAGACTGTTTCAACAGCATCTTCTCGGGACCACGCGGAATCGCGGGAGTTCAGCCATTGACCTTGAACTCTAAACAAAGCAAAACCTCCACTCCGACCAAAGGGGTCTGAATAGAGCAGAACTGTTTTTAACTGTCCACGGGTAGTATGCCGTCCTTTACTGAAACTGTTCTAGCATTAAGTTTCATGTTGTAAACGGAAGGGGCAGCGGACGCACTTTCAATCCAACTTTCACAGAGGGAACAGGAATAACTAAAAGAAAACACCTACAGTATTTGCAGGGCGGCAGGGGAAGAGTTAAGGACGTGGGCTGAAGTGGATTGCTCTGGGGACGGCTGCGAGACTGCGGCGTTCAGCACGATTGCCTTCAAACCCTGCGAGTTTCGGTCCCGCTCCAGAAACTGAAATACATTCAGGCTGACCCTCTGGAGGGAGAGAGCAACGCCGTCGAAGAATCTGCCTCCGGAGGGAGGGGTGGTAAATCGAGCCCTTGAACTCTCTCTAAAATGGTCAGCAAACATCCCGCGGTACTAATTCCTCCATCGGCGTTGTGTCACTTCTGAGCGAAAGGCAGAGAAGCGTTTCTCAAGTCCAGCCCGCTCTCTCTGAAACCGCCTCATCACAGCTCTGTTGTATTGGGGAACTGCATTCTCCGGACCAGAGTGAACCCCGCCGTCAACCGCTGTAAACGATACACTGCCCTCAATGAGATGATCAAACCCGCGTCCCAGCCGGGAATTGCAATATTTAGCTATTTCAATGACAGATCGTAGCTAATAATTACGCCACTCCTGATTACAAGTTTTGTTAATTGCGCTGTAGGAAATAACAACCGTTTAATTACCAGTCCCCAGTAGCACGTCTACAAAAGAAACTGCCGGGAAATTCCGATCAAAGGCACGTAGTCTCCAGTTCGCTGTAAAATTAAACGTGCCCTCGGTTTAAAATGTTGCATTTCATGGGCTATTAGGAGAGAGTGCAGTCTCGCCTTGAGCGTTATTTGCGAGAAAAAGCGACACCATTCATTATTACAAGCAGCTCCTTTCGCAAGGTACAAGGTGCAGCGGTGATTCTCTCTCTCTGTGGCATTGAGAAAAAAATCCCCGACACAGCACAGAGCTGTAATAGTGTGTGTGTGTGTGTGCGCGCCACTTTATAATCTCTGAATGTGTGCCACGGTACTAGTGAATATATATATTTAAAGGTCAGAGTATGAAGTGTTTGTCAATGCAGATGTCAAAAAGTGTCAGCGAGGAACAGTCTGATTTCTCATTTGTTTCAAGTCTTTCATCGGACTCTACGGCCCTCTGTAATGACAGGTTAATTGACAGACAGCCTATTTTACGCGCTGTTCCATCCCAGCGTATTGTTTAATTATAACAAGGCTCCCGCGCCTTAAACCAGAGATGTTTATTCACAATTAGTTGGAAAAGTTAAACGCTTTCCTCGCGTGTTTGGCTAAGACGGAAGGTTTGCTGCATCTGAACTCGTGTTGCAAAAAAAACAACACACCCACGCTTTATGATTCCCCCGCCCCCATCATACATTGCTCCCTCTCCAAGACTCGGACTACCTGCATTTCTCCTCCACAGGCGCATTCAGCCCGTCGTCCCCCAACCACCCATGCCTTTTCTCCCCCCCTCGACCTCCCACCCTAACCCCTCGGCCGGGGACTGAGCCACGCCGTCCATTCTAACGGCAGCACCCATTCAATATATCCCGCGGGAGCAACCAAGAAACAGGCGGAGTTTCCATCCGAAAGGACGCTGCTGTAAATAAAGAGCAAATCTTTGAATTTCCCCCGAAAGAACAAAGTTAAAAGTAGCGCATAGTTGGAGAGAACTGTGAAGGAACAGCCCGCCTCCAATAAGTACTCACAAATTTCAGGCTGCCTACGTTGGACTGAATACCGGCGGGAAGGGGGACATTAACCTGGGAGACAATCGAAATGAGAGTGGGTTTCACGATGCGGAATGTCGCTTCCCCCGGCGAATTGAAGTTGCCCATCAGCTCACAGGGGGACGGCTGCCCCTCTCCACCTGACGCGGATCCGGGCTCAGCCGGACCCCGAGTTCGCCTCTCCTACCTGCTCGGTGGTACATCGGCAGGAATCCCGGCGGCGTCACCGCAGCCTCGGAGTGAGATCGGCTCTCTTCTCCCGCAGTATTCTCCCCTCTTCCCTACCGAAGAGGAGTGGAAGCCAAGCACATAACTCCACGTACAATCACACCAACTCGGGCAGCAAGAACTCCGCGCTCCCAACCTCAAAGGGCTTCGGGTCTTAATTCTAATGAAGAGGCGCGGCAGTAAGGCTAATTTTGATATTTAAGGTGGCAAGTATGGCAGATGAACTATACATTATTATTTTTCTCTCTCTATCCTCGCTCCTGCCCCTCTCTTCTCCTCCTGTTATTTGGAATCTGAATTTAAACGCAACCCCCTCTCCGCTCTCAGCCAGCACGCAGGCGTTGTAGGCACAGCCACACCGCTTAAAGCGGATCACCTCTCATCTGCTCATCCGTCTCCCCTTTGCCATCACCAAAAGAAATGTTTAATTCCCCGTCCTTACTTCACCGCCCAATAATCCCCTATATCGTGTGTATCTCTAATATCGGTGTCGGAATTGCAGAGGAAAGAGAGGAACACGCGGTAACACAGACAGAAAGCTGGAGGAACTCAGCAGGCCAGGCAGCATCCACGGAAAAGAGTACAATCGACGTTTCTGCCCGAGACCCTTCAATCAGTTCTGCTGAAGGGTGTCGGCCCGAAACGTCGACTGTACTCCTTTCCGTCAATGATGCCTGGCCTGCTGAGTTCCTCCACCATTTTGCGTGTGTTGCTCGGATTTCCAGCATCTGCAGATTTTCTTCTGTTTGTAACACAGACAATTGTTGGTCAAACGGCAGTCTATGGAGAGGAATACACAGACGACGTTTCGGGCTTTCGTCAGAACTGGAAAGTAAGGGCGAAGAACCCAGGATACGAAGAACTTCTCTCCATAGATGCTGCCTGACCTGCCGATTTGCTGCAGCATTTTGTATGTGTGTTACTCTGGATTTCCAGCACCTGCAGAACCTGTTGTATTTCACGGAGGTGTTTTCCCCTCTCAGGGGCAGAACCCGGAAGAGCTTTGAAATGGGGACCAGGCTGAGGTGTGAGTGGCCGCATTAAACCAAGATCAATCAGGTAGCGATCCTTCACACAAAGATTAGGTAATTCTCTCTCAGAGAATCGGGAATAGCATCCTATACAAGAGCACGGGGTGAGGGGCTGTCTCCTACTAATCGACACCTGAACTCACTGGACAGAATCATCGCCTCATCTCACGGCCTGCACCTGTTCCCAGGGCAATTTATGGACATGAGGTTCAACGGAACGGGTGGGGTTTTCATCCAAATTCAGCCATAAAGAATTTAGTAAATATATATAGGAGAACAGTTTGAAGATTGTTTACTGTAATTTCCAGTACACAAATGTAAAGGAGAACACAAAAATTGTTACTCGGGATCCGATGCAGCACATACAAACAAAATAAGATCAACACCACGATAATGATAAAAACACACAATAAATATAAGTACGTAAGATAGCTTATGTACATAGATTGATTTTACGTCCAGAAAGTGGCATAACGTGACAGTGTGTGTACATAAGGTGACTGACAGGAAATGATAAAGTAGTGGTGGTGGGTTAGTGGGTGGAGGTGTTGATCAGCCTTACTGTTTGGGGAAAGTAACTGATTTTGAGTCTGGTGGTCCTGGTGTGGATGCTACGTAGCCTCCTTCCCTGATGGGAGTGGGACCTGCAGTCCGTGAGCTGGGTGGGTGGGATCCTTTATGATATTACTGGCCCTTTTCTGGCACCTTTCTTTATATATGTTCTTGATGGCGGGCAGGCTGTTGTCAGTGATGTGCTGGGAAGTTTTGACTACCCATTGTAGACCCGTCCTGTCCAGTGCAGTTTCCTGTGCAATGCAGCGATGCAATTTGTTCGGATATTCTCTACAGTGCATCTAGAATGATGTGAGTATAGACGTGCAAAGACCAGCAAGCTTCAGCCTCCTCAGAAAGTGCAGGTGTTGGTGAGCTGTCCTGATTGTGCTGAATGTGTTCTGGGACCATGAGATGATGTGCACTACCAGCAGTCTGAAATTGCTCTCAGTCTCTGCTGCTGTGCTGCTGGTGTAAAGAAGGGTGTGAGTTTCGTGAGTTCTCCTTAAGTCCATCATCCAAGTTCAGCAATAAATAATTTGGTAAATATGTGTAGAAGAGTTTCAAGGTTAAACATAAAAGCAGTAGAATGGAACTAATTGCAGAAAAAAAACCTGCAGATTTTATTATATAAATCTGAAAATAAAATAAAACCAGAAAATGTCAGAAACACACAGCAGGTCAGGCAGCAGCTGAGGAGAGAGAAACAAAGCGCTAATGTTTCATCTCAGCAATGTACATGCAGACCAATTGGTGCATTGTTGCAAAGGCTGATCACAATGGGCTGTATGGTTTCTCTTCACAATTAATAATTTCATTTCACATCTAAGAGTACACTTGGACTTGATTATTAACAAATAGTCTGCTGGAAGAACTCAATAGGTTGACCAGCATTTGTGGGGAAAATAGCTGTTGAAGCTTTGGGTCAAAACCATCTTCTCATTACCACCATCAGAGAGGAGGTACAGCAGCCTGAGAATACACACTCAATGGTTTAGGAATAGCTTCTTTGCCTCTGCCTTCTGACTTCTGAATGGTCCATGAACTCTGCTTCATTTTATTAAATCTCTATTTGCATTTAAAAGAAATTCTCATTGTAACTCATAATTTATAAAATGTATTGTACGTACTGCTGCCATAGAACATTTTTTTGACATTTTTGATTCTGGTCAAAACTGGACATCCAGCAGATTGTCAGTTGCTTCAGAGTCCAGGATCTGCCGTCCCTCGTGTCTCCGCTGTAAACTATCCAGTCTTATTCAGGTGACATGTTTGGGGGATAGCTGAGGATTAATCCAACTACAAATCAACTCACCCCTCAGCTACTGAAAAGAATCTTCCTTCCCTATACTCTTCCTCCATTTCCCTGGTTGTTTGAGTTGCTTGTAATCCTCCCCAACACTCCAATTCAAAATGTTATGGATTCAAGTATTAGCAGCAGAAACCTCAGCACAACACCAGGACGGGTACTACAGAAGTATCGCAGAGTCAAGCTCAGAATATCTCAGATTTATTGTCACTGACATATGTCATGAGATGTGTTGTTTTGTGGCAGCAGTACAGTCCATGACATAAAAATTACTATAAGTTATAAAATAAATAAACATTGCAAAAGACAAGTAATGAGTTTGTGTTCTTGGGTTCATGGACTGTTCTGAAATCTGATAGCAGACGGGCAGGAGCTGCCCTTAACATGTTGAGTGTGTGTCTTCAGGCTCCTGTAGCTTCTCCCTGATGATACTAATGACCTGGATGATAAGGGCCATTAATGAGGCACTGCCGTTTGACGATGTCCTCAATGGCAGGGACAGTCCTGCCCACGGTGGAACGGGCTGAGTCTGCAACCATCTGCAACCTCTTTTGATCCATATGTAACCAGCGAGGATGCTCTCCACTCTACATTCATAGAAACGTGCAAGGGTCCTAATGAGGTCAAGCTGCTGGCCGACCTTCTTTATGGTTGCATCAGTTCACTGGGCCCAGGATAGATCCTCTGAGGTGCCTGGCATCCAGCAACCAGAATCTGCTCACCCTTTCCACTGTCGAGTCATTATTGAGGACAGGTTGTGCGTTCCCCCAGCTTCCCCTTCTTTAAATCAAATGTTACTTTGCAGACGTAAAAGATCTCAGCAGACCATAGTGTTAGAATGGTTATGGTTCATACACTAACTACTGCATTTTATTGACGGTAAAACTCTTTGGGACATTCTGAGATTTAAAGGCGCAAACAAATTCCATCTTCTTCTTCCTGCCTCTGCAGCACAGTGATGCCAGGATTTAGGCAGAAGGGGTGAGAAACTTGTGGGAAACTTCCCCAGACACCCCACTGATTCCTCCAGGAGGCTGGTATTATCTGTATCCACTTTAACTTGTGGGAATCCCAAAGAACCTCTAGCTCCATCAAGGGGCCACCTGAGACCAATCACATCCAATGTCCTGACATGAGAACCACCTACATTAAAATATTTTGCGTTCATTGTGTTTTGGATATCGGACATTGCTGACAAGGCTGGTGTTTAGTGCCCAGTTATAGCTGCCCTTGACAAGATAGAGATGAGGTGCCTACTTGAACTGTTGCAATACTGCTGATGAAGATACTCTCAAAACATTGTTTGGGGAGGGAGTTCCATGGTTAATTGATTAAAGATTAGCTTTATTTGCCACATGTACATCGAGATATCGAAATGCCCAGTGAAATGCATCATTTCTGTCAAATTAAATCAGTGTGGATTGCTCTGGGGGCAGCCCACAAGTGTCACACACTTCTGGCCCCAACATAGCATGACCACAACCTCAACCATATGTCTTTGGAATGTGGGAGGAAACCGGAGCACCTATAGGAAACACGTACAGTCACAGGGAGAATGTCCAAACTGTTGACAGGGTTTAGATCCGGCATTAATAAAGAAACAGCAATACATTTCCATATCAGTGCTAGTGTCCCCATGTGCCCTCCACCTTCGTAGTAATAGAGATCACATCTTCAGTAGTCCAGAGGTGGTGGTTCAGTGATCCAGAATCTTGGATCCAGTGACCTGAGGTTATTATTATGATGATGATGATGATGATGATTATTATTATTATTATTCTCCATGCCTTGTGGTACATTGGGTGGCAACCTTGCCATTCCTTTAGCATTTTTGTCTGCTTTTTACAAGGCCGAGTTGCTAGCTCAACACTCAACCCAACATGGATGGCCAATGTCAAGGAACTGGCTGGATTTGAACCTGAGACCACTTGCCTCGAAGTCCAGTGCAGATGCCATTACACCACCAGCCGGCTAATGACCTGAGGTAGCTGAGAGGGAAATTAAATTCTACTAATACAGTGTGCAGATCTGGAATTTTGATAAACGTCATTCACAGCAGTGGTCACAAGACATTGGACTTTTTAACTGTGTTGCATGGGCTAGATGGAATAGTTTAATGCTAAGAAAAGTGAGTCTGGCTAGATTCCAACTATACAATGAAACAATGCTGAATGAGGTTTAGAATAAAATTACCCTTCGGAGGGGGCATAATTTTAAGGTATGGGCAGATGTCAGAGGTAAGTTTTTTTTTACACAGAGAGTGGTGCATGCATGGAACACACTGCCAGGGGTGGTGATGTAGGTAGATATATCAGAGATATTTAAGAGCTTCTTAGATAGGCTCACGGATGGAAGTAAAATGGAGGGTTATGTTGATCTTCATGTAAGTTAAAAGGTTGGCACAACATCATAGTCCAAAGAGCCTGTACTGTGCTGCAATGTTCCATGTTCCTTTGGAAATGTTTTCTCATCAATCTCACATAGTTAATCTTGCTCTATCGCATACTTTCATTTTTCCTCAAACGTGCCACCCTTACTGTATGTGACCCGACTCACCGACGGGATCGACTCTTACACGTCGATGGAAGAAACCTGAGATGCTGGGATCCAGAACAACGCACACACAGCTTCCTGAGTCAGGCAACATCTGCAGAAGGAAATGGACTGTCAGCCCTTCATCTGGACTGGGAAAAAGGAGAACAGCAGAGATCCCAGAGGAGGAGCAGGGAGTGAGGGTCTCACAGAACTCCGAAAGGGAGGACGAGAACACCTTCAAGGTATTCAATGAAGGCATAGATTGAAGGCGAGAGGAAGAGGATATGAGGGACAAATCTTTCTACACAGACAGTAGTTGATATCAAAACACACTGCTAAATATCAGCCACTTTTGAGATTTTTGAAGTACGCTGTTTGGTGAGTGCCAGGTTTTATGGAAAAAAACATGGAGTGGATCTATGACTGGAACTGATGGAATACAGCCACACGGTTTTGAATACAGCATGCTCTTCTATTGTATTCTTTGTAACTGACCCAAGGTGAACAAACTGAGGCAAAGGAGTCTGCAGTGCAAAGAGAACATGGCAGCACAGTGTGTCTATTAATGGATTCGAAAGCGAGAGGGCTGAATAGGTGAAATTGAGATATGGGTTTCAATTACATCTTGGCAATTGGATAAGTTAATTAATTAAGTACAGAAATAAAGAGCCAGATCACTAATGGTGACCACAAAACGATTGGGTTGCTACTACACAAAGAAAGCCTTTTACTTCACTACCATGGTTTTTGGGAAAGGAGATGGACTTTGTTACTTGATCTGGCTGATTGCAGGTTTACAGCAAGGCGGCTGACTCCAGGTATGGATTTGAACAGGAGAGTATCAGATGATGGCTCATAGTCACAAGGTAAGGAAAGATCCGGTCTTTTATGTAAAAAATTCTTCCTCAACATAATCAAAGATCCCAGCGACCCAGAAATTTTCTGCTCTACTCCTTTCCATATGCTAGAAGATACAAACACTTGAAGACATGCACAACCAGGCTCAAGTTTCTGTCCTGCTGTTATCAGACTCTGCAATGATAAAGGTGAACTCTTGACTTCACGATATTCTTTGCCAATGGCCTTATACCTTTGTTTCTACTTACTCTGCACTTTCTCCATAACTGTAACAAGTTATTCTGCATTTTGGTATTGTATTTCCTTTAGCGCTACCTCGATGTACTTATATTCTGAAATGATCTGTGCAGGTGCCATGTAACACAAAGTTTGTCACTATATCTTGATGCATGTGACAATAATAAACCAATTTCCTTCATCTTTTCAAATCTGGAGACAAGAGTCTCACCTGTCAAGTCACAACTGAAATAATGAGTAATACATCCCAGAAACTGTCCTCAACATATATCTAACACACACTCACAGGCATCTGGTTTGATAGATTAAATTGCCCAGCAATTACACAAATATTTTTAACTTGGAAATTTATCATAGGCAACTCAGTCCTCTGTCTAAACTTTAATCCCCCTTAGATACACCTCACAGCATCTGGCACAGTGCTGTGCTTCAGAAGGCAATAATTGGGAAATGATGAGAGATGACACCATCATAACAGACGAGTTATCTGAAGTCATTATGATATTCTATAAGAGCCTTTTTGGCAATCTGAACTTAATTTATTAGTACATTCCACATTCACATCTTTGCTCGGCCACAGTGGATGGAAACAATCTGCCTCCTTTGTCTTGGTTCTGGTGGATTCCTACTTTCAGCATCTCTGCCCCTCCGGTAATAGACCAGCACACTTCACCACACACTGCACTCCTCCTCACAAACCAGGACAAGACCTGAATCTAATGGGAAAGCTGAGGAAAGGAAGACTTGCGTTGAAGTAGCACCTGTCACAACTGAGAGTAATCATCAAGTGGTAGTTGGTTTATTAATGTCACATGTATTGAGGTGCAATGAAAAACTTAGTTTGCATGCTATCAGACTGATCGCTCCCTACTTTGAGGTCACATGAATGGAAACTAACAGGATGTAGAATATAGTATTACAGTAACAGAGGAAGTTCAGTGCAGGTAGACAAATTAAATGCAAAGATGGAGTTTCATATTCCCATCGGGATTCTTTAAATCATATCAGTGTACAAGCTGCTGAAGGAACTCAGGTTGAGCAGCATCTTTGGAGGGAAAGGAATTGTCATGGTTTTGGGTCAAAAATCCAGCATCAAGAAGTTAAAAGCAGAGTATTGGTTGTAATGTAGGAAACACAGTCAATATGCAGATTACAAACTCCCAGAAACTCCAATGTGACAAATACCAGATCAACAATTTGAGCAACATTGGCTGAGGGATGTATGTTGGCCGGAATTTTTGGGACTTCTTCAAACTGGTGACATTAAATATCTTAGAGATCAGCTTTATTTATGACATGTACATCAAAACTTACAATGAAATGTGTCGCTTGCATTGAGGACGTGCTAGGGGCAGCCCGCAAGTGTCACCATGTTTCCTGCACCAACACAGCTTGTCCACAGCATACTGAACCAAACTTTGTGACCCAGAGTAAACCCGTGCAGTCATGGAGAGAACACACAGACTCCTCACAGACATGGGCAGCAATTGGACCCCTAGCTGACCTCTGGCACGTTGTAAAGTGTTGTGCTAATCGCTATGGTAATGTGCTGCCCCCCACATTAGTTTAACGTCCAGTCCCCTCTTTGTTAATGCACTGCAGCGTCAGAATAACTTTAGAGTCACTCAAGTCCCCAGAGTGGGAATTAATCACCAAGCGTTGGGCACGTGGCCAAGTGGTTAAGGCGTTCGTCTAGTGATCTGAAGGTCGTTAGTTCGAGCCTCAGCTGTGGCAGTGTGTTTGTGTCCTTGAGCAAGGCACTTAACCACACATTGCTCTAGTGTCTGTGTGAAGAGTGGCGCCCCACACAGACTTCCAATCTGCACCTTGTAAGGTATGAAAATGTCCGACGCGTGGTCTGAGTCGACGTTCCCTCCCCCTGTGATAATTTGGTAAAGCACACCAGGTCCCATCTGCTCCTGATGCTTCCTCAGGCATCATGGGCTCCCACTCAGGCTGACACATTCCCAACCTCAGCCCTTGAAAAGACGAGGAGAAAATAAAGGTTATCCAAGAGCCTAGTAATGAAAAGAAAGGCAAAGGAACCAGTGCTAACCCTAAAAACCCTTATAAATCATTTCCTGCTGTTTCCACTATTGCGGAATGCTGTTGGTTGAGTAGTGATTAGCACAACACTTTGCAGTATCAGTGATCCAGGTTCAATTGGATCAGCCCCTGATAGAATGGCGGAGCAGACTCGATGGGCCAAATGGCCTGCTTCTACTCCTATATCTTATGGTCTTAAGGTAATTCCTGCCGCTGCCCGTAAGTTCGTGTTTTCTCCCCGTGACCACGTGGATTTCCTTCAGGTGCTCTGGTTTCCTCCCACATACTAAAGATGTATCGGTTGGTAGGTTACCTGGTCGTTGTGAATTGTCCTGTGATTAGGCTGGGATTAAACTGGGGGGATTTCTGGGCAGTGTGGCTCGGAGGGTCAGAATGACCCTCCGAGCTGTATCAAGCAAATAGATAATACTTTCTCACACAAACATCAAAACATCCTGAGGCTTTCCACACACCAACTGTGCCCCAGCAACATCAAGCCCATGTGTGTTATGAATGAAATAAACAGAACGGGGCCAGTAATTGTGTTATAGCTGTGAAAGGAGACACTGAACAGCCAAAAAACCCAACAGCTAACCACAGCTACTGCTTCCTATTACCGACACTCCACCAGAATCTGTGCATCCCAATCAGCCTCTACAGCCTCCTGAGGACCCAGTAGACAACCCCTACGGAGGACATCATACTCGAGTTGAGTGATCACACCTCTATAGATAGTACCAGGGAGCTGGAATTTAAGGTGATCGGAGTAAAGTATGGGGGGGTGATGTCAGAGATGTCTTTTTACATAGATTAGTAGATGTGTGGAATGCACTGCCATGGTTGGTGGCAGAGCAGATTCACTGAGGGCATCTAAGAGACCCTTAGACAGATGGATGACAGAAAAATGAAGGGTTATGTAAGAGAAACTGATCTTAGAGTAGATTAAAATGTTGACATAACATTTTGAGCTGAAGGCCCTGTATTGTGCTATAATGTTCTATATCCTATGTTCTATTTTTTGACAGATTATTCCTGCATATTTGAGTTTCTTAACTTACTAGAGACATCAACATGAATCTGTGAATTCATTGCCACAGGGATCTGTGGAGGTTGATACGTTCTTGATTAATCAGGGTGTCAAAGGTTATGGGGAGAAGGCAGGAGAATGGGGTTGAAGAGATAATAAATCAGCCATGATGGAATGGTGAAGCAGACTCGATGGGCCAAATGGCCTAATCTTGATCCTATGTCTTATAGTCTAAATAACCAGTATCTTTTTTGTTCCTGGAGTTGAATTGCTTAATACCATTTTAATCGGGGGCAGGGAAGTTCAAAGGAGATGTGTGGAACAAGTTTTATTGTATTTTACGTCGAGAGTGGTGGGTGTCTGGAATGTCCTGCCAGGGGTGGTGGTGGCAGATAGAATACAGGTGTTTTTGAGAAGTTCTTAGACAGGATTGTGAATGAAGGAAAAATTGTGGGCTATGTGGATGGGAAGGGTGAGATTGATGTTACAGCACAACATAATGTGCCGAAGGGCCTGGTCCTGTGTTGTATGGTTCGAAGTTCGACGTTCTCTGAATGTGCAGGAAATGACGGGATAAGGAGTCGGTAATGACAAAAGGGATTAGGTGTCATTAGCTTCATTATTCCGACACTACATTGTGGGCCTGTTCCTGTGTTGTACTGTTCGATGTTCTATCTGCGCTTTCATGATTTCCTCAACTCCCACTCTTTCTGGATGTCTATCCAATTATCTCTTCAGCCTTTCTCTACCTCCCACTAAAATTATCGACCCTGTTAACAAATTTCACTCTTCTGGTAGTTTAGGGTCAAAATAAGTTTGTTCAAACTCCCCATTGCTTTTCCCAGACTAAATTTGAAAACTCGCACTTACAAGAAATTCTCCTGATGTAATTTTTCTGAGATTCTTTTATAAAACCAAAGGCTTTGGCACAAGATTTGCAGTGGGCATTGGCATCCAATAGTCAATACAAACCCCAAAACTTGGATCCAAATCCCCGGATTACCTTACAGACACACTGCCATAGTTTAGAATCTATTCCTGTCCTGAAGCAGGAAAATCAAATTTAATCAACTTTCAGTGTCTAGCACAGGACATCACACATCCCAGAGCTGCAAAAAAAAGATTTAAGCCCCTTGGTTCAGTTATCTCTGAGTATATCAGAATGCTGTTGTAGATTTTAAGAAACCTGCAGGTGAGATACAACTAAATAAGCTGAAGCCAGTGCTCACCAGGATGCCATTGCTGTAAATAACTTTTGTCAAACCTTACCAGATGAGCCCAAGCAGATTTTGAACACTCTACATTAACAACATGAAGAATGAGTTGCAAAAAGCCTCCAGCATTGGCAAACTGCAACATTAATGCGAGCACAGCTTGGAATTGTGAAATGAAGTTGCAAAAATTGTTGTTCCACTTGTTGTTCTCAATAGCCGGAACTGAAAGTGACCATTGCAGGATAGCGTAGGAACTCATAGAGTTATACAGCAGGGACGCAGGCCCTTCAGCCCACTGAGTCTGTGCTGACCCTCAAACACTCAAGTACACTAATCCCACATTAAACCTATTTGCAACTCTCCCCACGTTCCCACAACTCCTCCATGATTCTAACACCCCCCCCCCCCACCTACACACTCAGGGCAATAAGCCAATTAACTTGCCTTTTTCAACAGACAAAGTGAAGGTGCACCACAAAGTGATCTCTGTTCTGCATCAGGTTGATCATTTGTTTCATAAAGAGCTTTAGTTAAGTGGGAATCAATGGTGCATGAGATTGTGCAGTATGTAACAGGCTCTCCCCTCCTGTGCTATCCTCTTCCAGTATAGAGATGAGTCTAGTGAATACAAAGATCGAAGAGTGATCTGCCCATTGGCTTCACAGTGTCAATCTGTGCCCAGTGTAGGTGGGTCTCTCTAACTTGTGCTGAGCCAGGCTTCATGGGTGCTGTGAAAACCTGCCTCCACATGATCGGCCTGTGGACAACCCACATACACAGTTGTAAATGATGCGAATGGCACCTTGGGTTTCAATTCCCACCGCTGTCTCGAAGAAGTTTGTTTCCTCCGGGTGCTCTGCTTTCTTCCCACATTCCAAAGATGTACGGGTTAAGATTAGTGAGTTGTGGGCATACTATGTTGGTGCAGAAAGCATAGTGACAGCTCTGGGCCACCTCCAGCACATCCTCGGACCACGTTAGTCATTGGCACAAACAACACATTAAACTGTATGTTTCGATGTGCCTGTGACAAATACAATCTATTTATCAGTCATAAACTATACTCCATTGTCTGCCATCTCTGGACATAAACACTTCCGTCGTATGGAGCACTTGGAAAATAATTTTGCGCACTGTGCAAGTCGCATAAACACTCCACTTGTCATCTTGCTTCGAGACATTGCACAATTTCTAGGTCACCATCTGCAGCCCCATCTTCCAGTAACTACAGAGAATGTTTTTCCAGATTATTTCAAATTTCACTTAACAAAATAAAATTCTGTACCTACCTGGTCCATCTCAGATTGTTCAAATTCACCAGGAGACATTGAGATGCTTTCACCATAAGACATAGGAGCAGAATTAGGCCATTCAGCCCATCGAGTCTGCTCTGCCATTTCAGCATGGCTGATTTATTGTCCCTCTCAACTCAATTCTCCTGCCTTTTCCCCATAACCTTTGGTGCCCTTATTAATTAAGAACATGTCAACCCAGTACAGCTCTAGTTGTCATTCCAGAAACAAACAAATTTGTGCACTGAAACCTCTTTGGAAACAACAGCATATTGATGATCCAATAATCATCGCCTGAGAACCAAACATTCTGAAATTTTCTTTACATACAGAAAGTTGTTTATGAACATGGCCTGTACTTTCCCCCCTATCATGTCCAATTCAATCCGTTTGCAAATTGCCATGGTACATGTTAGTACTATTTTGTGGACAGGGTTTGCCTAGTGCCAGTTTATAACAAAGCATGAGCTTCTGTTAATGTATCTGCACCCAAATCGTAAACCTCATCCTAACCTCAATGTAGGCCTAGCTGACGAGTGACCTCTTCTCGGGCCTGAAGCCAGGGAGGAATATCAATTATAACTGACAAACTCAGCCACCTTCATCAGGGATGGCAGAGTTTGTCCTTGAAATGTCAGTTATAATTGACACCTGTACCCGCTGGAAGCACAAGTTTATTTGTCATATACACGGGGAAAGCACTAGATCCTTTTTGTAGCACTATTGTCATTCATGGTATATTTCTACAGGTATTCTTGTGTCTGCTGTAATTTATAGCAAACTTCCTACACAAATCCCTGCAGAGATGCAGGTTGCGATCCCTATTAGTGTGTATATTACTTCTTTATATACTTTTAAATATACCTCTTTGAATTACTCCCACGGCAATCTGCAGCATGTAATTTCCCTCTAAGCAATGTACTCTTAAATCAACTTAATAATCTACACGATCATCTGAAGGTGTCAGTGGACCGGGCAGTACGGCACTGTTAAGTGGACAAAGATTCCTTGCCCTATCTGGAAGTGAGCCAGGAGGGAGTGACTCCAAGCCAGGCTGATTCACAGCGGGATGAGGTCCCCCTACCCAGCATCTTGTTAGCAAATGTGCAGTCACTGGAGAACAAGATTGAGGACCTGAGAGCAAGATTGCTGTAAAGAGGGAAATGAGGGACTGTTGTATTCTATGTCTGAGTGAGACTTGGCTGTCTCCCAGCACACAAGATACAGAGGTCAAACCGAATGGACCAAACTGTTGAGTTGGAAAAAGCAAGAGGTGGAGGTATGTGTTTCATGATAAACTCTCCAATGTGGCATTTTTGTCAAATTTATTTTAAGACCATAAGACCATAAGACATAGGAACAGAAATTCGGCCATTTGGCCCATTGAATCTGCTCTGCCATTCAACCACGGCTGATCCTTTTATATTTCTCCTCCTCAATCCCATTTCCCGGCCTTCTCCCCGTAACCTTTGATTCCATGTCCAATCAAGAACCTATCAATCTCTGCCTTAAATACACCCAATGACCTGGCCTCCACAGCTGCATGTGGCAACAAATTCCACAAATTCCACAAGTTTGGCTAAAGAAATTTCTCCGCATCTCTGTTTTGAATGGATGCCCCTCTATCCTGGACTCTCCCACCATGGGAAACACCTTTTCCACATCTACTCTGTCTGGGCCTTTCAACATTGGAAAGGTTTCAATGAGATTCCCCTGCCCCATGCTTCTAAATTCCAGCAAGTACAGACCCAGAGCCATCAAACGCTCCTCGTATGATAACCCTTTCATTCCTGGAATCATATTTGTGAACCTCCTCTGGACCCTCTCCAATGCCACCACATCTTTTCTAAGATGAGGAGCCCTCTCTCATACCACTGTAATTTCCCTTACTCCACTGAAATACTGCTTCCCTTAACCTTGAACACCTAACAGTCAAAGACCATCTATTCTATTTACTCCCAACACACTAGACTACTGAGATAAGGAATGCGCACTGTTCTATGCCTGGACCATATTTCAATAAATCAGGTGACTGGGCTGTCCTTCCCCTACCCGCACACGGGCAGAGGCTGAAGAACACAGCTCCAGAAATTGGGACAGCAACAGGTGGTCGTGGGAGGCAGAGAAGCGTCTTCGAGTCAGTGCACTGGGCTGTTTCAGGGGCTCATCTGTGGATCTGAATGAATACACACCATGGTTGTAATGGACTTTATTAAAACAGTTGTAGACGAGTGTATCCCCACAAAATCATTCAGATTCTTCCCCAATTAGAAGCCCTGGATGAACCATGAGTTCTGAAACCTGCTGAGAGCCATATCAGAGGCATTCAAGTCTCTTATAAAGGTATCCAGGTATGATCTCTGGAAAGCAATTTCACAGGCGAAGTGGCACTTCTGGACTGAACTTGAATCAATGAAGGATGCTCGACAGTTGTGGCAGTGGCTTGAATACTATCACCTCTTATAAAGTTAAAATGAGTGACTTAGGTGACAGCAGGGCTTCACTTCCAGATGCGCTCAATGCCTTCTGTTCTCGTTTTGATCGTAAAAACATGGAGGAACCATCACAAACTCCCACAGCTTCCAATGATCCTGTGATTTCAATCCAACATACCAGCAGCCTTCAAGGGCATCCAGTCTGGACAGGGTACCTGGCCAAGTTCCAAAGACCTGTGCTGATCAACTGGTTGGAGTGTTCACTGTGATCGTTACCCTCTCGCTTCAGCAGTCTGAGATACCCACCTGTTTCGAGCAGGCTTCAATTATACCGGTGCCCAAGAAAACTCTCATCCAGTAGCACTTACAGTACATTGACAGTGATGAAGTGGTTTGAGAGATTGGTGATGAAACGTATAACTCCTGCCTGAGAAGCGACTCAGATATGATTGTGGTTAAATTCTCACCGCTGTCTGTGAGTGCCCTGGTTTCCTCCCATATTTAAACAGCGTACAGGTTAGTAAGCATGCGATGTTGGCGCAGAAGCAGACTGTTGGTCACAGTTGCAACTGACACATTTCACTGTATCTTTTGATGTACGTACGGCCGATAAAGTGAATTTTTAGTCTGAAGAGATTTGTATAGCATGGGACCACTTGAGACTCAGGTGTCAATTTGGGAGGCAAGTGCAACATTGGAAAGGTTGGGGCTGTTGGTGTACTCCCATCCCCACTATTTCATTACCTCCATTACAGCTTGATCTGCGTCCACCCAATGGAGTTGGGGAAAGGGCTTTATTCAGGCTCTGACACTGTGGGGCTCTCATGGCCTTTGCAAATTCTGCCCGTGTGGACCACACAAGTAAAGACTTTAATGTAGTTGGTCTATTTTTGTCACAGGTTCCAAGATGCAGTGAAAAGCTTTTGTTTACATAGTTCACAGACAGCTAATTCCATAAACAAGTGGAGTGTGGAGAAACAAAAGGAAAACTAAATGCAGATGGAAGTGTTACAGTTACAGAGAAAGTGCAGGGCAGTTTGGCTTCACACATGGATGAGGGTGAAGACCAGCCTAACCATTCTTTATGCAGGTTTCCCAAGTTATCGTGGTCATTAGACTGGGCAACAGCCCCACACACAGGACACCATTTTGTGGATGTAAAAAGGGGGAAGTCCATTTTAGGATCATAGAACATGGAACACTGCAATATACTACAGGCCCTTTGGCCCAAGATGTTGTGTCGACCTTTTAACCAACTCCAAGTTCCATCCAACCCAACCTTCCCATGGAGTCCTCCGTTTTTCTCGCATCCATGTGCCTGTCTAAGAGACTCTTAAATGTCTCTAATGTTTCTGCTTCTACCACCACCCATTTTCAGGTCAATGAGACAGGGGACAAAAGTACATTCTGTCTCGCCTAGCGGCTTTCTCCAAACTAATCTCTGACACTGAGAAACTCCATTCAGAATCTACCTTGTTCTTCCTTTATCTAAACATCTTCAGAAAAGTCCTGCAGAATCCCAGCACACTGAGGGAATCCCATGGCATGCTAATCTATCTAATAGTATTTTCTTTAAAGATTAAGGCAGTGTCATCACAAATGGGAAGATGTCAGCACATAACTTGTCATAAACAAGATATAATCTTCGAGAATTAACATCCTGGAAGTCACGAGGAACCAGACACTCAGCAGAGACCATAGGCCACAAGTTAATACTGCAGCTCAAAAAACCCTGGTCAGACCACACTTGGAATATTGTGTTCAGTTCTGGTCTCTTCATTATCAGAAGGATCTAGAAGCTTGAGACAGGGTGCAGAAGAGATTTACCAGGATGCTGCCAGGATTAGAGAACATGTCTTATGAGAATAGATTGAGTGAGCTTGGGCTTTTTAATTTGGAGTGAATGAGGATGAGAGAGGACTTGATAGAAATGCTCAAGATGATGAGAGTCATAGATCGAGGGGACCACCAGTAACTTTTCCCCAGGGCAGAAATGGTTAATAAAGGGGAAATATTTTTGAGGTGTTGGAGGAAAGAACAGGGAGAATGTCAAAGGTAAGTTTTTTTTTACACAGAGAGTGGTGAGTGTGTAGAGCACCCTGCCAATGTTGGTGGTTGAGGCAGATACGTTAGGGGAATTTAAAAAACTCTTAGATAGACACATGGATGATAAAAAATGGAGGGTTATCAGGGTAGGAAGGGTTAGATTGATGTTAAAGGGGCCTGTACTATGCTCTAGTGTCTATGTTCTATGTTCTAGGTTGAATTAGATCAGATACATAAATGCCAAGGGCCCAGACAAGGTCAGGGGTTAGGTACCAGCAATGAGTGACCCAACTCCTCATATTCAGCATCTGTCTACCATCTACATAGCACAAGTTAGGAATGTTTTGTTCAGAGATCCAGCACAATGAACCTGTGCTGCCCAAATACAGCTATGTGACCAATTAAACTGAACGTCTTTGTAAAGTGGGAGGAGACCAGAGCACCTGGAGGAAACCCTCGTGGTCATGGGGAGACGTCACAAGCTCATTATAGACAGCGGTGGGAACCCACGTAGTCATGGAGTGATGGTACAAACTCGTTATAGACAGTGGTGGAAACCCACGTAGACATG
The DNA here is from genome assembly GCF_963921235.1 of Mobula hypostoma. Taxonomy (NCBI): domain Eukaryota; kingdom Metazoa; phylum Chordata; class Chondrichthyes; order Myliobatiformes; family Myliobatidae; genus Mobula; species Mobula hypostoma. Next base: position 152,706,869 of record NC_086098.1, read on the forward strand.
GGGTGATGGTACAAACTCATTATAGACACCAGTAGAAACCCATGTAGTCATGGGGTGAAGGTACAAGCTCGTTATAGATAGCGGTGGAAACCCAGTAACATGGGAGATGGTATAAACTCCTTATAGACAGCGGTGGGAACCCACGTAGCCATGGGGAGACAGTACAAGCTGGTTATAGACAGAGGTGGGAACCCACAAAGACATGGGGAGACAGTACAAGCTCGTTATAGACAGTGGTGGGAACCTATGTAGACATGGGAGACGGTACAAGCTCATTATAGACAGCGGTGGGAACCCACATAGACATGGGGAGACAGTACAAACTCGTTATAGACAGCGGTGGGAACCCACGTAGACATGGGGAGACAGTACAAACTCGTTATAGACAGCGGTGGGAACCCACGTAGCCATGGGGAGACAGTACAAGCTCGTTATAGACAGTGGTGCAAACCCACGTAGACATGGGAGATGGTATAAACTCGTTATAGACAGCGGTAGGAACCCACGTAGACATGGGGAGACAGTACAAGCTCGTTATAGACAGCGGTGGGAACCCACGTAGACATGGGGAGACAGTACAAGCTCGTTATAGACAGTGGTGGAAACCCACGTAGACATGGGGAGACAGTACAAACTCGTTATAGACAGCGGTGGGAACCCACGTAGACATGGGAGACAGTACAAGCTCGTTATAGACAGCGGTGGGAACCCACGTAGCCATGGGGAGACAGTACAAACTCGTTATAGACAGCGGTGGGAACCCACGTAGACATAGGAGATGGTATAAACTCGTTATAGACAGCGGTAGGAACCCACGTAGACATGGGGAGACAGTACAAACTCGTTATAGACAGCGGTGAGAACCCACGTAGACATGGGCGACGGTAGAAGCTCGTTATAGACAGCGGTGGGAACCCACGTAGACATGGGGAGACAGTACAAACTCGTTATAGACAGCGGTGGGAACCCACCCAGACATGGGAGACAGTACAAGCTCGTTATAGACAGCGGTGGGAACCCACGTAGACATGGGGAGACAGTACAAGCTTGTTATAGACAGCGGTGGGAACCCACGTAGACATGGAGTGAAGGTACAAGCTCGTTATAGACAGCGGAGGGAACCCACGTAGCCATGGGGAGACAGTACAAGCTCGTTATAGACAGCGGTGGGAACCCATGTGGACATGGGGAGACAGTACAAGCTCGTTATAGACAGCGTGGGAACCCACGTAGCCATGGGGAGACAGTACAAGCTTGTTATAGACAGCGGTGGGAACACACGAAGACATGGGAGACAGTACAAACTCGTTATAGACAGCGGTGGGAACCCACGTAGCCATGGGGAGACAGTACAAGCTCGTTCTAGACAGCGGTAGGAACTCACGTAGACATGGGGAGACAGTACAAGCTCGTTATAGACAGCGGTGGGAACCCACGTAGACATGGGAGTTGGTATAAACTCGTTATAGACAGCAGTGGGAACCCACGTAGACATGGGGAGACAGTACAAGCTCGTTATAGACAGCGGTGGGAACCCACGTAGCCATGGAGTGAAGGTACAAGCTCGTTATAGACAGCGGTGGAAACCCACGTAGACATGGGAGACGGTACAAGCTCATTATAGACAGCGGTGGGAACCCACGTAGACATGGGGAGACAGTATAATCTCGTTATAGATAGCGGTGGGAACCCACGTAGCCATGGGGAGACAGTACAAGCTCGTTATAGACAGCGGTGGGAACCCACGAAGACATGGGAGACAGTACAAACTCGTTATAGACAGCGGTGGGAACCCACGTAGCCATGGGGAGACAGTACAAGCTCGTTCTAGACAGCGGTGGGAACTCACGTAGACATGGGGAGACAGTACAAGCTCGTTATAGACAGCGGTGGGAACCCACGTAGACATGGGAGTTGGTATAAACTCGTTATAGACAGCAGTGGGAACCCACGTAGACATGGGGAGACAGTACAAGCTCGTTATAGACAGCGGTGGGAACCCACGTAGACATGGGAGACGGTACAAGCTCGTTATAGACAGCGGTGGGAACCCACGTAGACATGGGGAGACAGTACAAGCTCGTTATAGACAGCGGTGGGAACCCACGTAGCCATGGAGTGAAGGTACAAGCTCGTTATAGACAGCGGTGGGAACCCACGTAGCCATGGGGAGACGTCACAAGCTCGTTATAGACAGCGGTGGGAACCCACGAAGACATGGGAGACAGTACAAACTCGTTATAGACAGCGGTGGGAACCCACGTAGCCATGGGGAGACAGTACAAGCTCGTTATAGACAGCGGTGGGAACCCACGAAGACATGGGAGACAGTACAAACTCGTTATAGACAGCGGTGGGAACCCACGTAGACATGGGGAGACAGTACAAGCTCGTTGTAGACAGCGGTGGGAACCCACGTAGCCATGGGGAGACAGTACAAGCTCGTTATAGACAGTGGTGGGAACCTACGTAGACATGGGAGACGGTACAAGCTCATTATACACAGCGGTGGGAACCCACGTAGCCATGGGGAGACAGTACAAGCTCGTTATAGACAGTGGTGCAAACCCACGTAGACATGGGAGATGGTATAAACTCGTTATAGACAGCGGTGGGAACCCACGCAGACATGGGGAGACAGTACAAGCTTGTTATAGACAGCGGTAGGAACCCACGTAGACATGGGGAGACAGTACAAGCTCGTTATAGACAGTGGTGGAAACCCACGTAGCCATGGGGAGACAGTACAAGCTCGTTATAGACAGCGGTGGGAACCCACCCAGACATGGGAGACAGTACAAGCTCGTTATAGACAGCGGTGGGAACCCAAGTAGACATGGGGAGACAGTACAAGCTTGTTATAGACAGCGGTGGGAACCCACGTAGCCATGGAGTGAAGGTACAAGCTCGTTATAGACAGCGGTAGGAACCCACGGAGACATGGGGAGACAGTACAAGCTCGTTATAGACAGTGGTGGAAACCCACATAGACATGGGGAGACAGTACAAACTTGTTATAGACAGCGGTGGGAACCCACGTAGACATGGGAGACAGTACAAGCTCGTTGTAGACAGCGGTGGGAACCCACGTAGCCGTGGGGAGACAGTACAAACTCATTATAGACAGCGGTGGGAACCCACGTAGACATGGGAGACCGTATAAACTCGTTATAGACAGTGGTAGGAACCCACGTAGACATGGGGAGACAGTACAAACTCGTTATAGACAGCGGTGGGAACCCACGTAGACATGGGAGACGGTACAAGCTCGTTATAGACAGCGGTGGGAACCCACGTAGACATGGGGAGACAGTACAAACTCGTTATAGACAGCGGTGGGAACCCACGTAGACATGGGAGACAGTACAAGCTCGTTATAGACAGCGGTGGGAACCCACGTAGACATGGGGAGACAGTACAAGCTTGTTATAGACAGCGGTGGGAACCCACGTAGACATGGAGTGAAGGTACAAGCTCGTTATAGACAGCGGTGGGAACCCACGTAGCCATGGGGAGACAGTACAAGCTCGTTATAGACCACGGTGGGAACCCACGTAGACATGGGGAGACAGTACAAGCTCGTTATAGACAGCGGTGGGAACCCACGTAGCCATGGGGAGACAGTACAAGCTCGTTATAGACAGCGGTGGGAACCCACGTAGACATGGGGAGACAGTACAAACTCGTTATAGACAGCGGTGGAAACCCACGTAGACATGGGAGACGGTACAAGCTCATTATAGACAGCGGTGGGAACCCACGTAGACATGGGGAGACAGTACAATCTCGTTATAGACAGCGGTGGGAACCCACGTAGACATGGAGTGAAGGTACAAGCTCGTTATAGACAGCGGAGGGAACCCACGTAGCCATGGGGAGACAGTACAAGCTCGTTATAGACAGCGGTGGGAACCCACGTGGACATGGGGAGACAGTACAAGCTCGTTATAGACAGCGGTGGGAACCCACGTAGCCATGGGGAGACAGTACAAGCTTGTTATAGACAGCGGTGGGAACCCACGTAGACATGGGGAGACAGTACAAACTCGTTATAGACAGCGGTGGAAACCCACGTAGACATGGGAGACGGTACAAGCTCGTTATAGACAGCGGTGGGAACCCACGTAGACATGGGGAGACAGTACAAGCTCGTTATAGACAGCGGTGGGAACCCACGTAGCCATGGGGAGACAGTACAAGCTCGTTATAGACAGCGGTGGGAACCCACGTAGACATGGGGAGACAGTACAAACTCGTTATAGACAGCGGTGGGAACCCACGTAGCCATGGGGAGACAGTACAAGCTCGTTCTAGACAGCGGTAGGAACTCACGTAGACATGGGGAGACAGTACAAGCTCGTTATAGACAGCGGTGGGAACCCACGTAGACATGGGAGTTGGTATAAACTCGTTATAGACAGCGGTGGGAACCCACGTAGACATGGGGAGACAGTACAAGCTCGTTATAGACAGCGGTGGGAACCCACGTAGACATGGGAGACGTACAATCTCGTTATAGACAGCGGTGGGAACCCACGTAGACATGGGGAGACAGTACAAGCTCGTTATAGACAGCGGTGGGAACCCACGTAGACATGGGAGACAGTACAAACTCGTTATAGACAGCGGTGGGAACCCACGTAGCCATGGGGAGACAGTACAAGCTCGTTATAGACAGCGGTGGGAACCCACGTAGACATGGGGAGACAGTACAAGCTCGTTATAGACAGCGGTGGGAACCCACGTAGACATGGGGAGACGGTATAAACTCGTTATAGACAGCAGTGGGAACCCACGTAGACATGGGGAGACAGTACAAGCTCGTTATAGACAGCGGTGGGAACCCACGTAGACATGGGAGACAGTACAAGCTCGTTATAGACAGCGGTGGGAACCCACGTAGACATGGGGAGACAGTACAAGCTCGTTATAGACAGCGGTGGGAACCCACGTAGCCATGGAGTGAAGGTACAATCTCGTTATAGACAGCGGTGGGAACCCACGTAGCCATGGGGAGACGTCACAAGCTCGTTATAGACAGCGGTGGGAACCCACGTAGACATGGGAGACAGTACAAACTCGTTATAGACAGCGGTGGGAACCCACGTAGCCATGGGGAGACAGTACAAGCTCGTTATAGACAGCGGTGGGAACCCACGAAGACATGGGAGACAGTACAAACTCGTTATAGACAGCGGTGGGAACCCACGTAGACATGGGGAGACAGTACAAGCTCGTTATAGACAGCGGTGGGAACCCACGTAGCCATGGGGAGACAGTACAAGCTCGTTATAGACAGCGGTGGGAACCCACGAAGACATGGGAGACAGTACAAACTCGTTATAGACAGCAGTGGGAACCCACGTAGCCATGGAGTGAAGGTACAAGCTCGTTATAGACAGCGGTGGAAACCCACGTAGACATGGGGAGACGGTACAAGCTCATTATAGACAGCGGTGGGAACCCACGTAGACATGGGGAGACAGTACAAGCTCGTTATAGACAGCGGTGTGAACCCACGTAGCCATGGGGAGACAGTACAAGCTCGTTATAGACAGCGGTGGGAACCCACGAAGACATGGGAGACAGTACAAACTCGTTATAGACAGCGGTGGGAACCCACGTAGCCATGGGGAGACAGTACAAGCTCGTTATAGACAGCGGTAGGAACTCACGTAGACATGGGGAGACAGTACAAGCTCGTTATAGACAGCGGTGGGAACCCACGTAGACATGGGAGTTGGTATAAACTCGTTATAGACAGCAGTGGGAACCCACGTAGACATGGGGAGACAGTACAAGCTCGTTATAGACAGCGGTGGGAACCCACGTAGCCATGGGGAGACAGTACAAGCTCGTTATAGACAGCGGTGGGAACCCACGTAGACATGGGGAGACAGTACAAGCTCGTTATAGACAGCGGTGGGAACCCACGTAGCCATGGAGTGAAGGTACAAGCTCGTTATAGACAGCGGTGGGAACCCACGTAGCCATGGGGAGACGTCACAAGCTCGTTATAGACAGCGGTGGGAACCCACGTAGACATGGGGAGACAGTACAAACTCGTTATAGACAGCGGTGGGAACCCACGTAGCCATGGGGAGACAGTACAAGCTCGTTATAGACAGCGGTGGGAACCCACGTAGACATGGGAGACAGTACAAACTCGTTATAGACAGCGGTGGGAACCCACGTAGACATGGGGAGACAGTACAAGCTCGTTATAGACAGCGGTGGGAACCCACGTAGCCATGGGGAGACAGTACAAGCTCGTTATAGACAGCGGTGGGAACCCACGTAGACATGGGGAGACAGTACAAGCTCGTTATAGACAGCGGTGGGAACCCACGTAGACATGGGGAGACAGTACAAGCTCGTTATAGACAGCGGTGGGAACCCACGTAGCCATGGGGAGAAGGTACAAGCTCGTTATAGACAGCGGTGGGAACCCACGTAGACATGGGGAGACAGTACAAGCTCGTTATAGACAGTGGTGGGAACCCACGTAGACATGGGGAGACAGTACAAACTCGTTATAGACAGCGGTGGGAACCCACGTAGACATGGGGAGACAGTACAAGCTCGTTATAGACAGCGGTGGGAACCCACGTAGCCATGGGGAGACAGTACAAACTCGTTATAGACAGCGGTGGGAACCCACGTAGACATGGGGAGACCGTATAAACTCGTTATAGACAGCGGTAGGAACCCACGTAGACATGGGGAGACAGTACAAACTCGTTATAGACAGCGGTGTGAACCCACGTAGACATGGGAGACAGTACAAGCTCGTTATAGACAGCGGTGGGAACCCACGTAGACATGGGGAGACAGTACAAACTCGTTATAGACAGCGGTGGGAACCCACGTAGACATGGGGAGACAGTACAAGCTCGTTATAGACAGCGGTGGGAACCCACGTAGACATGGGGAGACAGTACAAGCTCGTTATAGACAGCGGTGGGAACCCACGTAGACATGGAGTGAAGGTACAAGCTCGTTATAGACAGCGGAGGGAACCCACGTAGCCATGGGGAGACAGTACAAGCTCGTTATAGACAGCGGTGGGAACCCACGTAGACATGGGAGACAGTACAAGCTCGTTATAGACAGCGGTGGGAACCCACGTAGACATGGGGAGACAGTACAAACTCGTTATAGACAGCGGTGGGAACCCACGTAGACATGGGAGACGGTACAAGCTCGTTATAGACAGCGGTGGGAACCCACGTAGACATGGGGAGACAGTACAAGCTCGTTATAGACAGCGGTGGGAACCCACGTAGACATGGAGTGAAGGTACAAGCTCGTTATAGACAGCGGAGGGAACCCACGTAGCCATGGGGAGACAGTACAAGCTCGTTATAGACAGCGGTGGGAACCCATGTGGACATGGGGAGACAGTACAAGCTCGTTATAGACAGCGTGGGAACCCACGTAGCCATGGGGAGACAGTACAAGCTTGTTATAGACAGCGGTGGGAACACACGAAGACATGGGAGACAGTACAAACTCGTTATAGACAGCGGTGGAAACCCACGTAGACATGGGAGACGGTACAAGCTCATTATAGACAGCGGTGGGAACCCACGTAGACATGGGGAGACAGTATAATCTCGTTATAGATAGCGGTGGGAACCCACGTAGCCATGGGGAGACAGTACAAGCTCGTTATAGACAGCGGTGGGAACCCACGAAGACATGGGAGACAGTACAAACTCGTTATAGACAGCGGTGGGAACCCACGTAGCCATGGGGAGACAGTACAAGCTCGTTCTAGACAGCGGTAGGAACTCACGTAGACATGGGGAGACAGTACAAGCTCGTTATAGACAGCGGTGGGAACCCACGTAGACATGGGAGTTGGTATAAACTCGTTATAGACAGCAGTGGGAACCCACGTAGACATGGGGAGACAGTACAAGCTCGTTATAGACAGCGGTGGGAACCCACGTAGACATGGGGAGACAGTACAAGCTCGTTATAGACAGCGGTGGGAACCCACGTAGACATGGGGAGACAGTACAAGCTCGTTATAGACAGCGGTGGGAACCCACGTAGACATGGGGAGACAGTACAAACTCGTTATAGACAGCGGTGGGAACCCACGTAGCCATGGGGAGACAGTACAAGCTCGTTATAGACAGCGGTGGGAACCCACGTAGACATGGGAGACAGTACAAGCTCGTTATAGACAGCGGTGGGAACCCACGTAGACATGGGGAGACAGTACAAACTCGTTATAGACAGCGGTGGGAACCCACGTAGACATGGGAGACGGTATAAACTCGTTATAGACAGCGGTAGGAACCCACGTAGACATGGGGAGACAGTACAAGCTCGTTATAGACAGTGGTGGAAACCCACGTAGACATGGGGAGACAGTACAAACTCGTTATAGACAGCGGTGGGAACCCACGTAGACATGGGGAGACAGTACAAGCTCGTTATAGACAGCGGTGGGAACCCACGTAGCCATGGAGTGAAGGTACAATCTCGTTATAGACAGCGGTGGGAACCCACGTAGCCATGGGGAGACGTCACAAGCTCGTTATAGACAGCGGTGGGAACCCACGAAGACATGGGAGACAGTACAAACTCGTTATAGACAGCGGTGGGAACCCACGTAGCCATGGGGAGACAGTACAAGCTCGTTATAGACAGCGGTGGGAACCCACGAAGACATGGGAGACAGTACAAACTCGTTATAGACAGCGGTGGGAACCCACGTAGACATGGGGAGACAGTACAAGCTCGTTGTAGACAGCGGTGGGAACCCACGTAGCCATGGGGAGACAGTACAAGCTTGTTATAGACAGCGGTGGGAACACACGAAGACATGGGAGACAGTACAAACTCGTTATAGACAGCAGTGGGAACCCACGTAGCCATGGAGTGAAGGTACAAGCTCGTTATAGACAGCGGTGGAAACCCACGTAGACATGGGAGACGGTACAAGCTCATTATAGACAGCGGTGGGAACCCACGTAGACATGGGGAGACAGTACAAGCTCGTTATAGACAGCGGTGGGAACCCACGTAGCCATGGGGAGACAGTACAAGCTCGTTATAGACAGCGGTGGGAACCCACGAAGACATGGGAGACAGTACAAACTCGTTATAGACAGCGGTGGGAACCCACGTAGCCATTGGGAGACAGTACAAGCTCGTTCTAGACAGCGGTAGGAACTCACGTAGACATGGGGAGACAGTACAAGCTCGTTATAGACAGCGGTGGGAACCCACGTAGACATGGGAGTTGGTATAAACTCGTTATAGACAGCAGTGGGAACCCACGTAGACATGGGGAGACAGTACAAGCTCGTTATAGACAGCGGTGGGAACCCACGTAGACATGGGAGACAGTACAAGCTCGTTATAGACAGCGGTGGGAACCCACGTAGACATGGGGAGACAGTACAAGCTCGTTATAGACAGCGGTGGGAACCCACGTAGCCATGGAGTGAAGGTACAAGCTCGTTATAGACAGCGGTGGGAACCCACGTAGCCATGGGGAGACAGTACAAGCTCGTTATAGACAGCGGTGGGAACCCACGTAGACATGGGGAGACAGTACAAACTCGTTATAGACAGCGGTGGGAACCCACGTAGCCATGGGGAGACAGTACAAGCTCGTTATAGACAGCGGTGGGAACCCACGTAGACATGGGGAGACAGTACAAACTCGTTATAGACAGCGGTGGGAACCCACGTAGACATGGGGAGACAGTACAAGCTCGTTGTAGACAGCGGTGGGAACCCACGTAGCCATGGGGAGACAGTACAAGCTCGTTATAGACAGTGGTGGGAACCTACGTAGACATGGGAGACGGTACAAGCTCATTATAAACAGCGGTGGGAACCCACGTAGCCATGGGGAGACAGTACAAGCTCGTTATAGACAGTGGTGGGAACCCACGTAGACATGGGAGATGGTACAAGCTCGTTATAGACAGCGGTAGGAACCCACGTAGACATGGGGAGACAGTACAAGCTCGTTATAGACAGCGGTGTGAACCCACGTAGACATGGGGAGACAGTACAAGCTCGTTATAGACAGTGGTGGGAACCCACGTAGCCATGGGGAGACAGTACAAGCTCGTTATAGACAGCGGTGGGAACCCACCCAGACATGGGGAGACAGTACAAGCTCGTTATAGACAGCGGTGGGAACCCACGTAGACATGGGGAGACAGTACAAGCTCGTTATAGACAGCGGTGAGAACCCACGTAGACATGGAGTGAAGGTACAAGCTCGTTATAGACAGCGGTGGGAACCCACGTAGACATGGGGAGACAGTACAAGCTCGTTATAGACAGTGGTGGGAACCCACGTAGACATGGGGAGACAGTACAAACTCGTTATAGACAGCGGTGGGAACCCACGTAGACATGGGGAGACAGTACAAGCTCGTTATAGACAGCGGTGGGAACCCACGTAGCCATGGGGAGACAGTACAAACTCGTTATAGACAGCGGTGGGAACCCACGTAGACATGGGAGACGGTACAAACTCGTTATAGACAGCGGTGGGAACCCACGTAGACATGGGGAGACAGTACAAACTCGTTATAGACAGCGGTGGGAACCCACGTAGACATGGGGAGACAGTACAAGCTCGTTATAGACAGCGGTGGGAACCCACGTAGACATGGGGAGACAGTACAAGCTCGTTATAGACAGCGGTGGGAACCCACGTAGACATGGGGAGACAGTACAAGCTCGTTATAGACAGCGGTGGGAACCCACGTAGCCATGGGGAGACAGTACAAGCTCGTTATAGACAGCGGTGGGAACCCACGTAGACATGGGGAGACAGTACAAACTCGTTATAGACAGCGGTGGGAACCCACGTAGACATGGGGAGACAGTACAAGCTCGTTATAGACAGCGGTGGGAACCCACGTAGACATGGGGAGACAGTACAAGCTCGTTATAGACAGCGGTGGGAACCCACGTAGACATGGAGTGAAGGTACAAGCTCGTTATAGACAGCGGAGGGAACCCACGTAGCCATGGGGAGACAGTACAAGCTCGTTATAGACAGCGGTGGGAACCCACGTGGACATGGGGAGACAGTACAAGCTCGTTATAGACAGCGTGGGAACCCACGTAGCCATGGGGAGACAGTACAAGCTTGTTATAGACAGCGGTGGGAACCCACGAAGACATGGGAGACAGTACAAACTCGTTATAGACAGCGGTGGAAACCCACGTAGACATGGGAGACGGTACAAGCTCGTTATAGACAGCGGTGGGAACCCACGTAGACATGGGGAGACAGTACAATCTCGTTATAGAAGCGGTGGGAACCCACGTAGCCATGGGGAGACAGTACAAGCTCGTTATAGACAGCGGTGGGAACCCACGTAGACATGGGGAGACAGTACAAACTCGTTATAGACAGCGGTGGGAACCCACGTAGCCATGGGGAGACAGTACAAGCTCGTTATAGACAGCGGTGGGAACCCACGTAGACATGGGGAGACAGTACAAGCTCGTTATAGACAGCGGTGGGAACCCACGTAGACATGGGAGACAGTATAAACTCGTTATAGACAGCGGTGGGAACCCACGTAGACATGGGGAGACAGTACAAGCTCGTTATAGACAGCGGTGGGAACCCACGTAGACATGGGAGACAGTACAACTCGTTATAGACAGCGGTGGGAACCCACGTAGACATGGGGAGACAGTACAAGCTCGTTATAGACAGCGGTGGGAACCCACGTAGACATGGGAGACAGTACAAACTCGTTATAGACAGCGGTGGGAACCCACGTAGCCATGGGGAGACAGTACAAGCTCGTTATAGACAGCGGTGGGAACCCACGTAGACATGGGGAGACAGTACAAGCTCGTTATAGACAGCGGTGGGAACCCACGTAGACATGGGGAGACAGTACAAACTCGTTATAGACAGCGGTGGGAACCCACGTAGACATGGGGAGACAGTACAAGCTCGTTATAGACAGCGGTGGGAACCCACGTAGACATGGGAGACGTACAAGCTCGTTATAGACAGCGGTGGGAACCCACGTAGACATGGGGAGACAGTACAAGCTCGTTATAGACAGCGGTGGGAACCCACGTAGCCATGGAGAGAAGGTACAAGCTCGTTATAGACAGCGGTGGGAACCCACGTAGCCATGGGGAGACGTACAAGCTCGTTATAGACAGCGGTGGGAACCCACGTAGACATGGGGAGACAGTACAAACTCGTTATAGACAGCGGTGGGAACCCACGTAGCCATGGGGAGACAGTACAAGCTCGTTATAGACAGCGGTGGGAACCCACGAAGACATGGGAGACAGTACAAACTCGTTATAGACAGCGGTGGGAACCCACGTAGACATGGGGAGACAGTACAAGCTCGTTGTAGACAGCGGTGGGAACCCACGTAGCCATGGGGAGACAGTACAAGCTTGTTATAGACAGCGGTGGGAACCACGAGACATGGGAGACACAGTACACTCGTTATAGACAGCGGTGGGAACCCACGTAGCCATGGAGTGAAGGTACAAGCTCGTTATAGACAGCGGTGGAAACCCACGTAGACATGGGAGACGGTACAAGCTCATTATAGACAGCGGTGGGAACCCACGTAGACATGGGGAGACAGTATAATCTCGTTATAGACAGCGGTGGGAACCCACGTAGCCATGGGGAGACAGTACAAGCTCGTTATAGACAGCGGTGGGAACCCACGTAGACATGGGGAGACAGTACAAACTCGTTATAGACAGCGGTGGGAACCCACGTAGCCATTGGGAGACAGTACAAGCTCGTTATAGACAGCGGTAGGAACCCACGTAGACATGGGGAGACAGTACAAGCTCGTTATAGACAGCGGTGGGAACCCACGTAGACATGGGAGACGGTATAAACTCGTTATAGACAGCGGTGGGAACCCACGTAGACATGGGGAGACAGTACAAGCTCGTTATAGACAGCGGTGGGAACCCACGTAGACATGGGGAGACAGTACAAGCTCGTTATAGACAGCGGTGGGAACCCACGTAGACATGGGGAGACAGTACAAGCTCGTTATAGACAGCGGTGGGAACCCACGTAGCCATGGAGTGAAGGTACAAGCTCGTTATAGACAGCGGTGGGAACCCACGTAGCCATGGGGAGACAGTACAAGCTCGTTATAGACAGCGGTGGGAACCCACGTAGACATGGGAGACAGTACAAACTCGTTATAGACAGCGGTGGGAACCCACGTAGCCATGGGGAGACAGTACAAGCTCGTTATAGACAGCGGTGGGAACCCACGTAGACATGGGAGACAGTACAAACTCGTTATAGACAGCGGTGGGAACCCACGTAGACATGGGGAGACAGTACAAGCTCGTTATAGACAGCGGTGGGAACCCACGTAGCCATGGGGAGACAGTACAAGCTCGTTATAGACAGTGGTGGGAACCCACGTAGACATGGGGAGACAGTACAAGCTCGTTATAGACAGCGGTGTGAACCCACGTAGCCATGGGGAGACAGTACAAGCTCGTTATAGACAGCGGTGGGAACCCACGTTGACATGGGGAGACAGTACAAACTCGTTATAGACAGCGGTGGGAACCCACGTAGACATGGGGAGACAGTACAAGCTCGTTATAGACAGCGGTGGGAACCCACGTAGACATGGGGAGACAGTACAAGCTCGTTATAGACAGCGGTGGGAACCCACGTAGCCATGGGGAGACAGTACAAGCTCGTTATAGACAGCGGTGGGAACCCACGTAGACATGGGGAGACAGTACAAGCTCGTTATAGACAGCGGTGGGAACCCACGTAGACATGGGGAGACAGTACAAGCTCGTTATAGACAGCGGTGGGAACCCACGTAGCCATGGGGTGAAGGTACAAGCTCGTTATAGACAGCGGTAGGAACCCACGTAGACATGGGGAGACAGTACAAGCTCGTTATAGACAGTGGTGGAAACCCACGTAGACATGGGGAGACAGTACAAACTCGTTATAGACAGCGGTGGGAACCCACGTAGACATGGGGAGACAGTACAAGCTCGTTATAGACAGCGGTGGGAACCCACGTAGCCATGGGGAGACAGTACAAACTCGTTATAGACAGCGGTGGGAACCCACGTAGACATGGGAGACGGTATAAACTCGTTATAGACAGCGGTAGGAACCCACGTAGACATGGGGAGACAGTACAAACTCGTTATAGACAGCGGTGGGAACCCACGTAGACATGGGGAGACAGTACAAGCTCGTTATAGACAGCGGTGGGAACCCACGTAGACATGGGGAGACAGTACAAACTCGTTATAGACAGCGGTGGGAACCCACGTAGACATGGGGAGACAGTACAAGCTCGTTATAGACAGCGGTGGGAACCCACGTAGACATGGGGAAACAGTACAAGCTTGTTATAGACAGCGGTGGGAACCCACGTAGACATGGAGTGAAGGTACAAGCTCGTTATAGACAGCGGAGGGAACCCACGTAGCCATGGGGAGACAGTACAAGCTCGTTATAGACAGCGGTGGGAACCCATGTGGACATGGGGAGACAGTACAAGCTCGTTATAGACAGCGTGGGAACCCACGTAGCCATGGGGAGACAGTACAAGCTTGTTATAGACAGCGGTGGGAACCCACGTAGACATGGGGAGACAGTACAAACTCGTTATAGACAGCGGTGGAAACCCACGTAGACATGGGAGACGGTACAAGCTCTTTATAGACAGCGGTGGGAACCCACGTAGACATGGGGAGACAGTATAATCTCGTTATAGACAGCGGTGGGAACCCACGTAGCCATGGGGAGACAGTACAAGCTCGTTATAGACAGCGGTGGGAACCCACGTAGACATGGGAGACAGTACAAACTCGTTATAGACAGCGGTGGGAACCCACGTAGCCATGGGGAGACAGTACAAGCTCGTTCTAGACAGCGGTAGGAACTCACGTAGACATGGGGAGACAGTACAAGCTCGTTATAGACAGCGGTGGGAACCCACGTAGACATGGGAGTTGGTATAAACTCGTTATAGACAGCAGTGGGAACCCACGTAGACATGGGGAGACAGTACAAGCTCGTTATAGACAGCGGTGGGAACCCACGTAGACATGGGGAGACAGTACAAGCTCGTTATAGACAGCGGTGGGAACCCACGTAGACATGGGGAGACAGTACAAGCTCGTTATAGACAGCGGTGGGAACCCACGTAGCCATGGGGAGACAGTACAAGCTCGTTATAGACAGCGGTGGGAACCCACGTAGACATGGGAGACGGTACAAGCTCATTATAGACAGCGGTGGGAACCCACGTAGACATGGGGAGACAGTACAAGCTCGTTATAGACAGCGGTGTGAACCCACGTAGCCATGGGGAGACAGTACAAGCTCGTTATAGACAGCGGTGGGAACCCACGTAGACATGGGGAGACAGTACAAGCTCGTTATAGACAGCGGTGTGAACCCACGTAGCCATGGGGAGACAGTACAAGCTCGTTATAGACAGCGGTGGGAACCCACGTTGACATGGGGAGACAGTACAAACTCGTTATAGACAGCGGTGGGAACCCACGTAGACATGGGGAGACAGTACAAGCTCGTTATAGACAGCGGTGGGAACCCACGTAGACATGGGGAGACAGTACAAGCTCGTTATAGACAGCGGTGAGAACCCACGTAGCCATGGGGAGACAGTACAAGCTCGTTATAGACAGCGGTGGGAACCCACGTAGACATGGGGAGACAGTACAAGCTCGTTATAGACAGCGGTGGGAACCCACGTAGACATGGGGAGACAGTACAAGCTCGTTATAGACAGCGGTGGGAACCCACGTAGACATGGGGAGACAGTACAAGCTCGTTATAGACAGCGGTGGGAACCCACGTAGACATGGGGAGACAGTACAAGCTCGTTATAGACAGTGGTGGGAACCCACGTAGACATGGGGAGACAGTACAAACTCGTTATAGACAGCGGTGGGAACCCACGTAGACATGGGGAGACAGTACAAGCTCGTTATAGACAGCGGTGGGAACCCACGTAGCCATGGGGAGACAGTACAAACTCGTTATAGACAGCGGTGGGAACCCACGTAGACATGGGAGACAGTACAAACTCGTTATAGACAGCGGTGGGAACCCACGTAGACATGGGGAGACAGTACAAACTCGTTATAGACAGCGGTGGGAACCCACGTAGACATGGGGAGACAGTACAAGCTCGTTATAGACAGCGGTGGGAACCCACGTAGACATGGGGAGACAGTACAAACTCGTTATAGACAGCGGTGGGAACCCACGTAGACATGGGAGACAGTACAAGCTCGTTATAGACAGCTGTGGGAACCCACGTAGACATGGGGAGACAGTACAAGCTTGTTATAGACAGCGGTGGGAACCCACGTAGACATGGAGTGAAGGTACAAGCTCGTTATAGACAGCGGTGGGAACCCACGTAGCCATGGGGAGACAGTACAAGCTCGTTATAGACAGCGGTGGGAACCCACGTAGACATGGGGAGACAGTACAAGCTCGTTATAGACAGCGGTGGGAACCCACGTAGCCATGGGGAGACAGTACAAGCTTGTTATAGACAGCGGTGGGAACACACGAAGACATGGGAGACAGTACAAACTCGTTATAGACAGCGGTGGAAACCCACGTAGACATGGGGAGACGGTACAAGCTCGTTATAGACAGCGGTGGGAACCCACGTAGACATGGGGAGACAGTACAAGCTCGTTATAGACAGCGGTGGGAACCCACGTAGCCATGGGGAGACAGTACAAGCTCGTTATAGACAGCGGTGGGAACCCACGTAGACATGGGGAGACAGTACAAACTCGTTATAGACAGCGGTGGGAACCCACGTAGCCATGGGGAGACAGTACAAGCTCGTTATAGACAGCGGTGGGAACCCACGTAGACATGGGGAGACAGTACAAGCTCGTTATAGACAGCGGTGGGAACCCACGTAGACATGGGGAGACAGTACAAACTCGTTATAGACAGCGGTGGGAACCCACGTAGACATGGGGAGACAGTACAAGCTCGTTATAGACAGCGGTGGGAACCCACGTAGACATGGGGAGACAGTACAAGCTCGTTATAGACAGCGGTGGGAACCCACGTAGACATGGGAGACAGTACAAGCTCGTTATAGACAGCGGTGGGAACCCACGTAGACATGGGGAGACAGTACAAGCTCGTTATAGACAGCGGTGGGAACCCACGTAGACATGGGGAGACAGTACAAGCTCGTTATAGACAGCGGTGGGAACCCACGTAGACATGGGGAGACAGTACAAGCTCGTTATAGACAGCGGTGGGAACCCACGTAGACATGGGGAGACAGTACAAGCTCGTTATAGACAGCGGTGGGAACCCACGTAGCCATGGGGAGACAGTACAAGCTCGTTATAGACAGCGGTGGGAACCCACGTAGACATGGGGAGACAGTACAAGCTCGTTATAGACAGCGGTGGGAACCCACGTAGACATGGGGAGACAGTACAAGCTCGTTATAGACAGCGGTGGGAACCCACGTAGACATGGGGAGACGGTACAAACTCGTTATAGACAGCGGTGGGAACCCACGTAGACATGGGGAGACAGTACAAGCTCGTTATAGACAGCGGTGGGAACCCACGTAGACATGGGGAGACAGTACAAGCTCGTTATAGACAGCGGTGGGAACCCACGTAGACATGGGGAGACAGTACAAGCTCGTTATAGACAGCGGTGGGAACCCACGTAGCATGGGAAGGTACAAGCTCGTTATAGACAGCGGTGGGAACCCACGTAGCCATGGGGAGACAGTACAAGCTCGTTATAGACAGCGGTGGGAACCCACGTAGACATGGGGAGACAGTACAAACTCGTTATAGACAGCGGTGGGAACCCACGTAGACATGGGGAGACAGTACAAGCTCGTTATAGACAGCGGTGGGAACCCACGTAGACATGGGAACCAGAGACATGGGAGACAACACTCGTTATAGACAGCGGTGGGAACCCACGTAGACATGGGGAGACAGTACAAGCTCGTTATAGACAGCGGTGGGAACCCACGTAGACATGGGGAGACAGTACAAGCTCGTTATAGACAGCGGTGGGAACCCACGTAGACATGGGGAGACAGTACAAGCTCGTTATAGACAGCGGTGGAACCCACGTAGGAACCCACGTAGACATGGGGAGACAGTACAAGCTCGTTATAGACAGCGGTGGGAACCCACGTAGACATGGGGAGACAGTACAAACTCGTTATAGACAGCGGTGGGAACCCACGTAGACATGGGGAGACAGTACAAGCTCGTTATAGACAGCGGTGGGAACCCACGTAGACATGGGGAGACAGTACAAGCTCGTTATAGACAGCGGTGGGAACCCACGTAGCCATGGGGAGACAGTACAAGCTCGTTATAGACAGCGGTGGGAACCCACGTAGACATGGGGAGACAGTACAAGCTCGTTATAGACAGCGGTGGGAACCCACGTAGACATGGGGAGACAGTACAAACTCGTTATAGACAGCGGTGGGAACCCACGTAGACATGGGGAGACAGTACAAACTCGTTATAGACAGCGGTGGGAACCCACGTAGACATGGGAGACAGTACAAGCTCGTTATAGACAGCGGTGGGAACCCACGTAGCATGGGGAGACAGTACAAGCTCGTTATAGACAGCGGTGGGAACCCACGTAGACATGGGGAGACAGTACAAGCTCGTTATAGACAGCGGTGGGAACCCACGTAGACATGGGGAGACAGTACAAGCTCGTTATAGACAGCGGTGGGAACCCACGTAGACATGGGGAGACAGTACAAGCTCGTTATAGACAGCGGTGGGAACCCACGTAGCCATGGGGAGACAGTACAAGCTCGTTATAGACAGCGGTGGGAACCCACGTAGACATGGGGAGACAGTACAAACTCGTTATAGACAGCGGTGGGAACCCACGTAGCCATGGGGAGACAGTACAAGCTCGTTCTAGACAGCGGTAGGAACTCACGTAGACATGGGGAGACAGTACAAGCTCGTTATAGACAGCGGTGGGAACCCACGTAGACATGGGAGACAGTACAAGACTCGTTATAGACAGCGGTGGGAACCCACGTAGACATGGGGAGACAGTACAAGCTCGTTATAGACAGCGGTGGGAACCCACGTAGACATGGGGAGACAGTACAAGCTCGTTATAGACAGCGGTGGGAACCCACGTAGACATGGGGAGACAGTACAAGCTCGTTATAGACAGCGGTGGGAACCCACGTAGACATGGGAGACAGGTACAAGCTCGTTATAGACAGCGGTGGGAACCCACGTAGCCATGGGGAGACAGTACAAGCTCGTTATAGACAGCGGTGGGAACCCACGTAGACATGGGGAGACAGTACAAGCTCGTTATAGACAGCGGTGGGAACCCACGTAGCCATGGGGAGACAGTACAAGCTCGTTATAGACAGCGGTGGGAACCCACGTAGACATGGGAGACAGTACAAACTCGTTATAGACAGCGGTGGGAACCCACGTAGACATGGGGAGACAGTACAAGCTCGTTATAGACAGCGGTGGGAACCCACGTAGACATGGGGAGACAGTACAAGCTCGTTATAGACAGCGGTGGGAACCCACGTAGACATGGGGAGAAGGTACAAGCTCGTTATAGACAGCGGTGGGAACCCACGTAGCCATGGGGAGACAGTACAAGCTCGTTATAGACAGCGGTGGGAACCCACGTAGACATGGGGAGACAGTACAAGCTCGTTATAGACAGCGGTGGGAACCCACGTAGCCATGGGGAGACAGTACAAGCTCGTTATAGACAGCGGAGGGAACCCACGTAGACATGGGGAGACAGTACAAACTCGTTATAGACAGCGGTGGGAACCCACGTAGACATGGGGAGACAGTACAAGCTCGTTATAGACAGCGGTGGGAACCCACGTAGACATGGGGAGACAGTACAAGCTCGTTATAGACAGCGGTGGGAACCCACGTAGCCATGGGGAGACAGTACAAGCTCGTTATAGACAGCGGTGGGAACCCACGTAGACATGGGGAGACAGTACAAACTCGTTATAGACAGCGGTGGGAACCCACGTAGCCATGGGGAGACAGTACAAGCTCGTTATAGACAGCGGTGGGAACCCACGTAGACATGGGGAGACAGTACAAGCTCGTTATAGACAGCGGTGGGAACCCACGTAGACATGGGAGACAGTACAAACTCGTTATAGACAGCGGTGGGAACCCACGTAGACATGGGGAGACAGTACAAGCTCGTTGTAGACAGCGGTGGGAACCCACGTAGACATGGGGAGACAGTACAAGCTCGTTATAGACAGCGGTGGGAACCCACGTAGACATGGGGAGACAGTACAAGCTCGTTATAGACAGCGGTGGGAACCCACGTAGCCATGGGGAGACAGTACAAGCTCGTTATAGACAGCGGTGGGAACCCACGTAGACATGGGGAGACAGTACAAGCTCGTTATAGACAGCGGTGGGAACCCACGTAGACATGGGGAGACAGTACAAGCTCGTTATAGACAGCGGTGTGAACCCACGTAGCCATGGGGAGACAGTACAAGCTCGTTATAGACAGCGGTGGGAACCCACGTTGACATGGGGAGACAGTACAAACTCGTTATAGACAGCGGTGGGAACCCACGTAGCCATGGGGAGACAGTACAAGCTCGTTATAGACAGCGGTGGGAACCCACGTAGACATGGGGAGACAGTACAAGCTCGTTATAGACAGCGGTGGGAACCCACGTAGACATGGGGAGACAGTACAAACTCGTTATAGACAGCGGTGGGAACCCACGTAGACATGGGGAGACAGTACAAGCTCGTTATAGACAGCGGTGGGAACCCACGTAGACATGGGGAGACAGTACAAGCTCGTTATAGACAGCGGTGGGAACCCACGTAGACATGGGGAGACAGTACAAACTCGTTATAGACAGCGGTGAGAACCCACGTAGACATGGAGTGAAGGTACAAGCTCGTTATAGACAGCGGTGGGAACCCACGTAGCCATGGGGAGACAGTACAAGCTCGTTATAGACAGCGGTGGGAACCCACGTAGACATGGGGAGACAGTACAAGCTCGTTATAGACAGCGGTGGGAACCCACGTAGCCATGGGGAGACAGTACAAGCTCGTTATAGACAGGGGTGGGAACCCACGTAGACATGGGGAGACAGTACAAACTCGTTATAGACAGCGGTGGGAACCCACGTAGACATGGGGAGACAGTACAAGCTCGTTATAGACAGCGGTGGGAACCCACGTAGCCATGGGGAGACAGTACAAGCTCGTTATAGACAGCGGTGGGAACCCACGTAGACATGGGGAGACAGTACAAACTCGTTATAGACAGCGGTGGGAACCCACGTAGCCATGGTGAGAAGGTACAAGCTCGTTATAGACAGCGGTGGGAACCCACGTAGACATGGGGAGACAGTACAAGCTCGTTATAGACAGCGGTGGGAACCCACGTAGACATGGGGAGACAGTACAAGCTCGTTATAGACAGCGGTGGGAACCCACGTAGCCATGGGGAGACAGTACAAGCTCGTTATAGACAGCGGTGGGAACCCACGTAGACATGGGAGACAGTACAAACTCGTTATAGACAGCGGTGGGAACCCACGTAGACATGGGGAGACAGTACAAGCTCGTTATAGACAGCGGTGGGAACCCACGTAGACATGGGGAGACAGTACAAGCTCGTTATAGACAGCGGTGGGAACCCACGTAG